>NW_024395878.1:0-71682 GCF_016617805.1 Bactrocera tryoni | reverse complement strand
CTAGTGAGTATATAACAAACCATTGCCAGTTAGCCGTTAAGAGTTTTCACTGCAACGGTTAATAACTTTCACTCAACTGGCAATGGTTTCGTTGAAAACTCCCGCGTAGCAAGCGAGCCTGCGAGTCGCGCACTTTCACTTTCTTTAGCGATCGAAGCAATCAAGACGTCGTCCACCGGCCATCACAACCAGCATCACCAAAAGCACAAACCAAAAGTAAGTAATTTTTGGTAATCAAGATTCAATAAAGAACTAACACTTTAATTTACTATATTAAACACAAACTTTGTGGTTTTATTTGCTAATACAATCCCATTTTTCCTGTTTCATATTCTCAACGATCGATGCATCGTCCGCGAGTGACTCGTCGAACGTTCGAGATATATTCATGGTCCTTCGAGCCGGATAAGGAGCGCAGTTGATTCCGAACGTTACCGTCTTCAATTCAAAAAGATTTGTTTGTTCGGTCGGATGGTTGCGGAAAACGATTCGCTGGTACTTCGTTTGATCAGCTTTCAATAGGATTTGGCGATACATTTTCTCAATATCGCTATTGAAAACATATTTAAATAAACGCCATCGCAGAATTAATATGGTCAAATCTGCCTGAAGAACTGGACCGGGGAGAAGGATGTCATTCAGCGAAGTGCCGTTTGAAGAGGCTTGCGATGCATTGAACACCACACGCACCTTTGTCGATGTACTCACTTACCTTTTTCTGCTGCCGGGGTTAATCTGCGCACGTGTGCGCACTTAACCAATAATTTAAAATGTCATTCATGACATAAGGTGATGCCATGCCGTCAGTTTTTAATTCGCCTTAAAAATTTCATTCATGACATAAGGTGATGCCATGCCGTTAGTTTTTTAATTCGCCTTAAAAATTTTACAAGAATGAATCTAAAACTTCTTTTCCAAACCATGAGGCATAAATCATGCTTATGAATTTTAGATTCAATTTTTTATTGCAAATACCATATTTGAAAAATATGTTTTGCTAGCAAATAACGCAATTGCAAACCGAAAGTCTCCTTCTACAGCAGTACATGTATGCATTGCCCTTGAACGTACTGAGCAAGAGGTACTTTATTGACATGAAAGAATTGAAAATAATTATTAAGCCAAATTGTATTTAACATTTTCTTTGGTGGCAGGCCACTTTGTCGAAAACATACGACAAATAAAACAATAACGTTAACATAAATTTGATGCTAAAAGCAAAAATGTTTTTTATTTAATTATTATTTGCAACACTATGGTAAGGTAAGGCAGTTCACACCACATAAGGCCGCCTACACACTATGGTAATGTAAGGCAGTTCACACCACATAAGGCCGCCTCCACACTATCAATATATATATAATATAACTTATGCACTTTTTCTCGCCACCCAATCAGTTTTAGATGATATTCAAAAACAAACAACAAAATCTTCAACAAAGTAATTTTAGGAAGATGACGCGCTACAGTGCCTTAAAGAAGACGGCAGCCCTACACCCAAGCCGGTACCCGCTTTCTTGCACGCTGTGCAAGGGAAAACATCCATTGCGGCTCTGCTCGTCCTTCCGGGCCAAGACACCGGAGGAGCGCCTACGGGAAGCACTCATAGGCAAATATTGTATAAATTGCCTTGCGGTCAACCACAAGTCAGCGAATTGCCCCAGCGACGCACGGTGCCGGCGCTGCAACGAAAAGCACCACACCATGCTCCACATCGGGGAAAATACCCGTCGCCGCCCCGCAGTGCCTCAAAATCAATCATGGAGCGAACAAATAAGTTCCGATGATGCTCTCTCCATCGAAGCATCAGACCCTGGAACGGAGACTAGGCCTCTCCAACCAGAACCGGAGGAGGGAGAACTAATTGAAACCGGAGCGGAAACACGGCCTTTCCGCCCATCACAGCGAGGGGAAACGGAAACCCGGACTTTCCGCCCCTTGCTGCAACATGAACGTCGCGCGCACAAACGCCGTCTGCGCCGTCGCCAAGAGCACAACTCGGCCAGACTGGAGACCAGGTCTCTCCAGATTCACCGGGCTAGCTCCTTTAGAGCCGGGCTAGCGGATCGAGCCAGCATAGCGACTCCTTCCTTGCTGCCAACGACAGCCATTTTACCAACGGCGGTGGTAAAGATTGAGGCAAGGGGACGTCTACATCTGGTCAGGGCTCTGATAGACGCATGCGCCCCTACGTCGCTAATTTCACACGACCTTTTAAAGGAACTGCAACTTGTGCAGACCCATATCGGTGGTCAACGCGGCTGCCTCGTAGTACTGCGAGGCAGACATGGGACGAATACCCGAATGTCGACGCATGTAAGGGTAATTCATGGTTATATGCGCATCAGCCCGACCACTACATTAGACGCGGCCATAGCAGCCCCATACACTCACATCAAACTGGCGGACCCAAACTTCCACAAGTCGTCGCCGATACGCTTGGTGCTCGGCGCGGATGTTTACTCCCGCATTATGACCCAACAGGTCATGTCTCAAACATTTGGGCAGCTCCTCGCACAGGGCTCCATATTCGGCTGGGTGCTTTCGGGTACGGCCCGGTACTAAATTAAGTCATTTTAGTATTTTCTTTTTTAACTTATTCTATTGTTTTCTTTTGCATTCCTATTTAAAATAAGTATTGTTTTTTGGATTGTTATTTAAAGAAAAAATATAATTATAATAACAAATGAACTTAAACTATTTTCTATTTAGCTGTACTCATATTGTGCCATAAATTTGTACCTCGTTGTGGTGGTCGATGGACACGTAATTTTTTTTTTTTTTTGTTGCTCACCGCAAGGGGGCCGGTATGTTTAGGCCAGCGCCTAATTTCTTTTTACCACCCCTAGTGAGTATATAACAAACCATTGCCAGTTAGCCGTTAAGAGTTTTCACTCAACGGTTAATAACTTTCACTCAACTGGCAATGGTTTCGTTGAAAACTCCCGCGTAGCAAGCGAGCCTGGGAGTCGCGCACTTTCACTTTTTCCTAGCGATCGAAGCATTCAAGACGTCGTCCACCGGCCATCACAACCAGCATCACCACAAGCACAAACCGTAAGTAATTTTGTTGGTAATCACAATTTAATAAAGAACCAATATTTTAATTTGGTATATTAAATACAAACTTTGTGGTTTCATTTGCTAACACACTCCCTTTTTTTCCTGTTTCATATTCTCAACGATCGACGCATCGTCCGCGAGTGACTCGTCGAACGTTCGAGATATATTCATTAATCCTAGCAACATCCTTAGCTCAGGAAATAACCGACTTACAAGATCGCAAGTACGTGTTAACCGAGACTGACCCATCATTTTTGTATCAAGAACATGAGTACCTATTCCATATGACGAACTTAAGCAAAATACTTAAACCATACTACGAGATCGCCGAATATAAAGCAGAGATGCCTAGTGAAGACGCAACAGAAACAGCATTGTTCAGCAGAATAGAAATCCTCAGAAAACAACTACTGAATAATGGACGAGCCAGAGCTCAAGACGATCTCTTGATTTATTAGGATCGATTTTGAAATTTATCACAGGAGTCCCAGACCACGACAACCTGATTGAAATTAAAACAATACTCAACGACATAATTGAAAATAATAACAAACAAAGACAAATTAATTCCAACTTTGAAATAATTATGAAAACATTTAATTTAAGACAATTAAACAAAATGTTGTATTGCAGGAATTATACAAGGAGTTATTTGACTTAACTATGACAATTAATTTCGCGAACAACGGAAATTTTTATTCAGCAGCAATAAATACGGACGAGATTGAAAGGATATTAGGAAAGGGACAAACTAGTATACCGGTTATTGACATACTCGAATATGCAGACACGCATGTCAGGTAGATTAGACGACACTTTCATTGTAATTTATAAATATCCAGTCATTGAAAAGAAATGCACAACATACAAAGTTACTCCATTATCCTATCGTCAAGGCATTTTGGATATGAATAAAATCGTAAGTAAATGTGGAGATAAAATAATATTAGCATCTAAATGTAAAAGTAATTTAAGTAAATATATTTGTAAACAAGAACCTAATGACAATTGTACAATACCAATGATCAAAGGTTACGAAGCCCATTGTAATGTTATCCAAGAAAATAACGCACCTATTATAGATTTAGGACATGGTAATATCGTATTACAAGGAAAACATATTTTAAACGGAAAATCAATTGAAGGATCGAATTTAATACAATTTAATGAAACAATTATTATTGACTCAGAAGTATTCCACAACCAGGAACAAGAAATTAAAAATTATATTATAGCTAATGGAAACGAAAGAATTCACATTCTTGAAATATTGAAATCAGAAAACGAATATCAATTTGACAACATTAAAAAAATTAACAAATTTTAATACCATTTGAAGAACACCCAATCAAGAATATGTTCATAACTATAGGAGTACTTGTAGTCCTAGGATTAAGTATATTTGTAATATTCAAACTATATATAATTTATCAAACAACTGTGTATCTAAGACAACAACTAGCATCTCAATAGTATGAGCAGCGATAAGCATAGCCTATATAAGCAACTGGAACAATAGCCTCGAAGTCACTTTATCATTATCGACTGCCGAGTAACAAGTTCTGTATACCACTTGTAAAGGTACAGTTTAAGTTTAATATATTCAATACTTAAGTACATGTGTATACTGTGAATTATTAAACGAATAAAGGATCAGTCAGTACCAATCTCATTGGCTGACTTAAAATTATATTTATTTTATTCATAACGAGTAAATAAATTAACTCGCGCGAGTCGTGTCCAGCGTGAGACCCAGCATTCGACTGAATAGACTACGACCAGGATGCAGTGAAAAAATATAGCAGCCAAAGCTGAGAGTACACACGAAGACAGTGGAGAGTCGTTTCGGCGGCGATTCGGCGACCGTTATCGCGTCATGATAACCGAATATTTGATGCTTGAAATTAAAGCTTGTTATCCCGGCGACATTTGGTTTCAACAAAACGACCATTCGAAATGCTCGAACGAGTCATCAAAAATTGGACTCAACGGATAGACCATCTGAGATGTAGCCGCGGCCAACATTTGAAAGAGATGATATTCAATATATGAATGACAAAGAATGTTCTTTTGAATGATAATAAACATTCATCAATAAATTTGAAATTTCTGTGTTTTTTGGAAACCTCGAAAAGAAACATCCAAAAACGACCGATTCGGATAAATAATTAATAGAAATTCGAAATGCATCCATGTAAAAATTAAACTTCAGTTAAAAAATTCCTGGTTCGAAAGCGGTTTTAGGATCTATATTATCTAATGCAAAAATGTTCACAATAACCCGTGGAATATTTACCACATACATACATCATTTTACCGTTTTTTGTCTCCCCATAAATAACAAGTTCAACGTATATATAAAAAAAATTTAGTTGAATATATAAAATTCATATAAATATACATGTATAAATACTTTTATTTATGTATCCATATAAAAACAATCACCATATTTTAGTTATTGTAATTTTTTAATGTCAAACAAAATATTCTACGAATAATACAAAATAAATCTTTTTTATATTCACATCAATAAATTAACCTGTTAAAAAATATTCGAAAATCCTTTACTATAGTAGTGAAGTTTGGATATGTAAATGATATCATTACTTTTACAAGATGCGTAAATTTTATTAAAACGTATATATGTGACTTTTATTTTTTCTAGTCATAAATGGCAAGTTATTGGCCGGTTAAAATTTTTGTTAGCACCGATATTGGTTACGAGTAGTTTGAGAAACAAGCTTTTATAAAGAATATACGAATCAGATATACATTGTACTTAAATTACAAATCCATATCAAAAGCAGGCATAAATCATTTAGGCATCAACTTCAACAGCATCAACTGTAAAGAATCAATCAATCATAAAAAACAAAATAACGTTAGTAAACTCCCCTAAAATATAATAGTAGTATGTATGTATTTAGTTAGTCACAGATGTAGCATCATTTAGTCAATGATACGATTTTTGAAAACTAAAAAAGGTTGAATAAAATCAAATAATACCCTTAAAACTATCATTGTAAGGAAAAATTACAAAAATAATGAGGTTTCAAAATATGTAATATATTAAAATTTGTTAAAAGTGAGCATAGTTTTGTGTATTTTTTTCAATAAATAGAACTTGCACATAGTACTGGTAAGACGCATAGAAAATATAACATAAGGTACTTCCTTACCTATACACTATTTCAGCTCATAAAGCTTAATTAAGGGAATCATTTTTTAATATTTAAAAGGGAAAGCTATGTCAATGTCTGGCACTGAAATTAAAATATATCAGCATCTCAGTAATTTGCAAATAACATTTAATAAACAGCAAAATTATTGGCAAAAATATTACAACTCAAATTTCTGGAAGAGCACTACAAAAGCACTAAATTATTATTAACAGCAAATGCAAATTTAAATACTTGTAGACACTTGTATGGTTGAGTAGCTTAAAATATCAATTTCAAATATAACAGGTTGCAAGCTGCGGGCGATGTGGATAATATATAATGTATGTACAAGGTGCGTTCCAAAGTAAACTTTTTAAATCAAGCGCTATCAATATATCGACTTGTGCGTTACAATCTGTTATTTTATCGATTGTCCAGTAAGAATTTCATGTTATTTCATTGATTGGAAGTGATGTTATTGCGTTTTAGGTGTCAGTATGTTGATGTTATCGGTGCGAAAATGAGCTTCAAACAAAGAGCCAACATTAAATTTTGTTTTTAAATTGGTTAAACTTTTACCGAAACGTTTCAATTGATAAACCAAGTTAATGACGATGATTGCCTTTCCCGTAGCGGAGTGCACGAGTGGTTTCAACGTTTTCAAAGTGGTCGTGAGGACATAAATGACGATCTACATCTAGCCAATCAAAATCCGTGATCACCGGAAATTCCATCGGAACTGTGCGTGAATTCATCAAAAATCAGCCGAAATCATCATTGAAATTCAAAGAAATGGAATTGAACATCTCCAAAACATCGATTTATCGCATTTTGACCGAACACTTGGGCTTACGAAAGGTGTGTACACGATTTGCTCCGCACATATTGACTGACGACCAAAAACTGCTCAGAATCCAAGAATCGAAGGACATCATTAAAGAGGTCAAAAAAGAAAAAAACTTCCTTTAGAATATTGTGACTGTTGACGAAACGTAGTGTTTCCAATATGATCACGAAACAAAATGTCAGAGTGCTGAATGGAAATCACCGGACGAGCCAAAACCCAAAAAATCGCACTTGGAGAAGTTTAAAAGTGAAGACATGAAGTCAACAACGAATCTGTTCCACCTCGCCAAAACGTTAATGCGGTATTCTACCTAAGAATTTTGAAGCGTTTGGTGCGCCGTATTCGTCGTGTTCGGCCCGAATATCGCGAAGACGAAAATTTCATCGATCGACGCTTGTGACCGATTATTTGACCAAAAATCACAGTCTAAGCATTCACCACTCTCCGTATTCACCTGATATGGCACCGTGCGACTGCTTCCCTTTCGGAAAAATGCATTTGCCAATAAACGGAAAGCGTTATGCAGACGTAGAGGCCATTCAGAAGCCGGCTATATCGGCCAACGGCAAAAAGCTGTATTGAAGCAGAAGGAGACTATTTTGAATAAAATAAATTGATTTTGCCGAAAAAACCATTTGTTCAGTTTTTTTGAAGTCCTGTTTACTTTGGAACGCACCTTGTAACATAATGGGTTGTCAAAAAGTCTTGCGGTATTTTTATTGATTTTTTTGTTTTTATTGAAATTGAAATGAATTTTTGATGACTCATGCCCAGCTCTTGACCGATACTACGGCTGCTACTATGCCGGTCTCTTTCGACCAGTTCAGCAATTTTCGACGACAGGCCTTCCGGAGCGTGGCGCATCTTCGACCACCTCTACACCAGAACGAAAACGTTGAAACCATCGTTGTGCGGTGGAAATGGAAACTGTATCGGGTCCATAAACTGCACAAATTTTATCCTTTTCCTGTAAAATATGCCGTATTTTCTCTTTACATTGTGTTTCATGTTTGCGACGCTATAACTCACGAACGACTTAAAAGAAACGACAATCAATCAAACACGTGTTAGCGCGTGAAATGAGCTTTCCAAAAAGGTATAGCATGGCCCAATGCGACGAATAAAACTAGAACTACGCGCTTTCAGCGCCAACTAGCGAAAATACCGCAAGACTTTTTTGACACCAAACCCGTAACTTCGAAGTCGTAGATAATTTCGTCTATCTTGGAACCAGTATAAACACCACCAGCAATGACAGTCTGGAAGTTCAACGCAGAATAACTCTTGCCACTCTTACTTCGGACTGAGTAGGCAATTGAGAAGTAAAATCCTCTTGACGAACAAAAACCAAACTCTATAAGTCACTCATTTTTCTCGTCCTGCTATATGGTGCAGATTCATGGACGATGACAACAACTGATAAGTCGACGTTGCGAGAAGAGGAAGACCTCCACTCCATTGGAAAGACCAGTGGAGAAGGACCTGGCTTCGCTTGGAATCTCCAATTGGCGCCACATTGCGAAAAGAAGAAATGACTGGCGCGCTGTTGTTAACTCGGCTATAACCGCGTAATCGGTTTGTACGCCAGTAAAGAAGAAGAAATGCAGTTTTGCCCCTTAGCTTGACAACTTAGAAAACTGGTATAATTTGAAATTACTTAAGTCCTTGTGTCAGGGTGTTAACTCTCACTCAAGCACATTTTATATTGTTGGTCGCCTCTCAGTACATCTATCGTTTAGATAATTTTCTAATTTTTATTTAATGTTTTTAGTACAAATAAATAATGATAAACAACGAATTTTAAACTCAGATGATGAATTTAATTCTGTACGAATGTACTCTACTGTTAATAATGAAATATTATAAGATACAACAATTAAGGAGGAGCTAAGTTCGTGTATGACCGAACATTTCATACCTTTGGAACTTGCAAGGATTAAACTCAGGGAAGTACCTTCAGTTACGTAAGGCTTGTTAGTTATACATTATATTTAAGCACAAAGATTCGCCGTTTTAAGAAAAACACGCTCTCTCAATTTTATTAAGATAACTCACATATTGGCAGGAAGTTCGAAAACCTTTGTAATACAGATATATAGGGACTAAGGAAATTATTGACCCGGTTCACCCCTTTTGTAACACACAGGCATACTGCTATCAGGAAAGGATACACATACAGATATATTTCGGATATTTTGGTTGATGTAGCTTCAGCAGTTTAAAAGATATGGACATTAAACTAATTAGAAGGCGGAGCCACACCCACTTATTCAGTTTTGTAATATTGCAGTATGCCGATTACGCCCATCTATGTCCGTGTTTCTTTTTGCCAAGGAACGAGCATACCAAGTTTCATTAAGATATCTCAATTTTTACTCACGTTGCAGCTTGCACGACGGACGGATGGATATACAGTCACCCAGGTTTCAACTCGCTTCATGATCCTGATCATTTATATATATATAACCCTATATACATATATCGCCATTGCTTTTAGATGATACATACAACCGTTAGGTGAATGACACTCTGTTGCGACATGTAGCAAGAGTATAAAGGAGAAAATTCAATACGAAATTGCAATACCAGCAAATCACGATGTTGCAAGGAAAATGTTTGCACTAACTTTATTTATACATGGTAAAGTAAATTAATATAATGAAACTCACAATGTCTTTTGTGAGAAGAAATAGCAATTGTGACCATGACTAATTTTCGTAGAACTTCCAAACCAATAGTGTAGTGTTATATTAGTAGATGGTGGGCACATCGATGATGCCTAAATTATATTTCTGCTGGCGTACTTACCTGCTTTCTCGGAATAATTCTCCTTATGTTTTTTGTCACCTTTTCCATGAGGATTTCTTAAATACCATGATAGAAGATTTATATCAGTGCGGACCTTGTCTGAATCGTACATTGGCCTTCTAATATTATATGCTTTATCACCGCAAATCCTCACTGAAGCGAGATGACTTTTGCCTTTATATTTAAATATGAGTAGAGTATCTTAGTGATAATATTGGGTAAATTTTGAAGATATTTTTAGCGATTATAGAGTATCAAATGTGCGAATATGTTTTTCAAAATAATTATGTCAGCTGGTAAATTAGAAAGTTCTATCCCAATATACTGTTAGCTCTATCCTATCATTCAATGACGATATGCCCAACGTCAACTTTACCATTTTGCGAATGTGTTGGGCATGCTCTGTCGATATCTCGGTTTGTTTTATAATTTTTATGAGGTAACATTTATTTCATTTGCATGTGTAAGTATACACAAGAATTGCAGAAAAATGCAATTGAAAATTGTTTGTAAATGATAAGTTTCGGTGTAACCGAACATTTTATCCTCTCACAATTTGCAAAATTCTGAGGCAGAGAAATAATTTCAGGTGTTGAAAAACGAAGCATCTTCTAAATTTTGAGACTACTACTATTGGGTAGTCAAAAAAGTCTTTTCGTATTTTGTCAATAGATGTCGTTGCAGTCGCATATCTCCAGTTTAAAGGAAGGAATGTCATGCATGCCACCATTGAAATTTGTGAAGTTTCCGGAGACAATGCTGTTTCAGTTCGTGTAGCACAACAATGATTTTCTTGTTGGAAATTTCTATGTGAAAGATGCACCTTGCTCTGGTCGACCTATAGTTGAAAAAATCGATGAAATTATGGAAAAGATTGACCAGGAGCGTCATATAAAAAGCCATGACATCGCTAAGGAGCTCAACATTCACCATTAAATAATTCTGAACCATTTAAAAAAGGCTGGCTACAAACAGAAGCTCGATGTTTGGGTACCACATGTATTGTCTGTGAAAATTTTAATGAACCGAATTAACATCTGCGATTCTTTGTTAAAAAGAAATTACTAAATTAAACCGTTTCTAAAGCGAATGGATTCACGAAAAGTGAATCCAATATACAATAATGTGCGAAAAAGATCATGGTCAAAGCGTGGTGAAGCTCAACAAATGGTCGCAAAGCCAGGATTGACGCCTCGAAAGGTTATGCTGAGTGTTTGGTGGGATTGGTAAAGAATAATTCACTATGAGCTGCTCCAGCTTGATCGAACGATTGATTCTACATTTTACTGTCAACAACTGATGAGATTGAAGTAAGCAATCGAAAAAAAAACGGCCAGAACTGATAAAAAAAAGGCTTCGTGTTCCATCAGAGCAACGCTAGACCACACACATCTTTGATGACTCGGCAAAAGCTGGGAGTTCAATGCAGTTTTTCGCTGAGAAACCTTGGAAGTTTTACACTGGTGGAATAATGTCTTTAGCGAAAAAATGGCAAAAGCTAGTCGAACAAAATGGTATATATTTGGTTCATTAGAGTTCATTATAAACATAAAAAAATAAGTTGAAATTTGATCAGAAATACGAAAAGATAATATTTCCCGTATTGACCAATATATCCATTGTTAACACAAGGCCACATTATTATCAGACAAAAGTTCTCTGAATTTTAACAACATAGTTCCTAGATTGATCGAAATTTCTGGGCAGAGTCACGTAGTGGGGTCCACATATTTGGTATATGGGAGCTCGAAAATATATGATCTCATTTTGATAATTTTTAGACCAGGAATGGCACTTACATAATTTAAATTTTAATTTTTTTTTTCATTGGTGCTTGATTTGTGTATTGCAAAATGAAAAAGGCAGTGGTCTGATCTCACATCTGGACTGTAGGGCAGCTGCGGAAGCGTTGGGATGCCGACCTTTGTTAGGTAGCTGTTCACAAGAAAGTCGGTGTGAGCCGTGGCGTTGTCGTGGTGCAAATTCTAATCGGCTGCGATGTCTTGGCGGACCAGGTGACCAGATTGAGCCTTCATTTGAGTATCTTAAGGACTTCCACGCAAAATTAGGCGTTGACGGTTTGTCCAGGAGAAACAAATTAAAAAAGACAAAGAGTTTCGTTTTCATTTTGGATTTTCTCACTCTTCCAATATTCATCAGCGACTTCTTCCAAGTCTTCCAAAAAGGCCTGGTGCCACCGAAATATACCACTTCTTGCTAAAGTAATATCTGGGTAAGCCTGCTTGATTTTATCAAATGTCTCAGTCACAGATTTATCGCGTTTCACACATAATTTAATCGCGTACCCCCGTTCTAACGAACGTTGCATTTTCGGCTTGCACCACTCACAGAAACACGTCGCGCGACAATGTTTGTCCTGACTCTCTCTTCCTCTACCGAATCCAGTCAATGCGCGAGTTAAGGAACGTATTCCTCATGGAATAAACAGACTGTATCAAAATAACATTAAAGAAGATGCATCAAAACAAATTTGAATTGGAATAATAGAAATGCACTATCCCTGCAACAAACAATCCTAAACAAACAAATATCAAAACAACCTTGAATTTGAATACCACAACAACCTTATCTTAGGACAAAGGAAATGCATCCAGGCAAACAATATATACATATGTAAACCAACTTAAACAAATAATATAATACACATCTGTATCTAAACAAAACAGTAATAAGTAAACATACTAGTTAATATAAATAGAAGTAAGAACATATAATAAGTTAGTCTTAAGAGTATTAATAAAGAGTACACAATTCGGTACAGCTCAAAAATATATTTTTTTGACTCCTTTTTACTTCATGTAAAAATTAACTCGCACACGCTCCGAAGTACAGTCGTGGCGGAAAAAAATCAGTACTATTACTATACGGACAAACCCTGTATACCTTAATTAGTAATGTCAACAACCGCTAGGTGAACAAAAATCGATTTGTTCTATTGTTACGCGTACTATAGTAGTATAATGCTATAATGAAACTGAAAACTGAAGTCAAAGGTTGGGTTTAGACTACACGAGTCTACAGTACTTTTGTGGCCCTAAATAAATTATTTTATATATTATATTATATTTAAAGATTATTTAAGATTTATTATGTTTTAAATCTTTGTTTCCACTTTGCATTACAAAAATCAGAAATATGAGACAATAAATATTTATAATACCAGTTTTGTTTTAAAAATTTGGGACACATATAAATAAACATAATGTCGAAAACGTATGTTACATATCGTCACCTGAAATGCAAAATAACGTAACAACATTTTCGGAAATTTACAGTGGCATGAATGAAACACGAAATAAAATGGAACATGAGTGAAATAAATAATAAAGAGTACACAATTCGGTACAGCTCAAAAATATATTTTTTTGACTCCTTTTTACTTCATGTAAAAATTAACTCGCACACGCTCCGAAGTACAGTCGTGGCGGAAAAAAATCAGTACTATTACTATACGGACAAACCCTGTATACCTTAATTAGTAATGTCAACAACCGCTAGGTGAACAAAAATCGATTTGTTCTATTGTTACGCGTACTATAGTAGTATAATGCTATAATGAAACTGAAAACTGAAGTCGAAGGGTGGGTTTAGACTACACGAGTCTACAGTACTTTTGTGGCCCTAAATAAATTATTTTATATATTATATTATATTTAAAGATTATTTAAGATTTATTATGTTTTAAATCTTTGTTTCCACTTTGCATTACAAAAATCAGAAATATGAGACAATAAATATTTATAATGCCAGTTTTGTTTTAAAAATTTGGGACACATATAAATAAACATAATGTCGAAAACGTATGTAATATATATTTCAATAAAATTACTTTTATAAGCATAGTTTGCCTGTTATCAATCTCTTTTTAAAGAGCAGCAGTTATCTGACGTCATATGGCGATGCAATCAGTTCTGTTCTGAGTTCTGTTTGAGAAAATCACTTTGGCGTATATGTACGTTTCACTCTATCATTTACTTCCACTGGTGGCCTCTACCGATTTCTGAGAATTTGCCGACATCGTAATTTCTGGGAGCATGTGATACCACAGTTCAAAAAAAAATTCATTGAGGGGTTCTTTCACCAAACGTGATTTATTATATATTTTTGGGGTAAGCTGGAATCCGAAGTCCGTTTTGTCCCATAATTCATATTTATTGCTTTATATTCTTATTGACAATGTTTTTAATTGTTTTAATTGAATTTTAACCCTTATGTATGGTAACAGTTTGTTGCACTGAATATACAAAAACCGGTTTTTCACAATGAGTTTCCAATCTATGTTCATATGTATATGAAACAAATAAATTACTCCACGTAAAAACTCATTATATCTTGTTCGACATTCTTCTAAAGTTATGGCACTGTGCACCGTCCACGATTTCTATGTATCTTAGTGCACGTCGTCATTTCCTATGCTGCTTAAACATTTCTTTTACTGTAACTTTCTAACAGATCTTATGTATGTCTTTTATTAAGCTAGACATCAAGTACTTTGTTATACTCTCGCAACAATGTTGCTAAGGAGAGTATTATAGTTTTGTTCACATAACGGTTTTTGTAAGTCCTAAAACTAAAAGAGTCAGATATAGGGTTATATATACCAAAGTGATCAGGGTGACGAGTATAGTCGAAATCCGGATGTCTGTCTGTCCGTCCGTCCGTCTGTCCGTCCGTCCGTCCGTGCAAGCTGTAACTTGAGTAAAAATTGAGATATCATGATGAAACTTCGTACACGTATTCCTTGGCTCCATAAGAAGGTTAAGTTCGAAGATGGGCAAAATCGGCCCACTGCCACGCCCACAAAATGGCGGAAACCGAAAACCTATAAAGTGTCATAACTAAGCCATAAATAAAGATATTAAAGTGAAATTTGGCACAAAGGATCGCATTAGGGAGGGGCATATTTGGACGAAATTTTTTTGGAAAAGTCGGCGTGGCCCCGCCCCCTACAAAGTTTTTTGTACATATCTCGGAAACTACTATAGCTATGTCAACCAAACTCTACAGAGTCGTTTCCTTCAGGCATTTCCATATACAGTTCAAAAATGGAAGAAATCGGATAATAACCACGCCCACCTCCCATACAAAGGTTATGTTGAAAATCACTAAAAGTGCGTTAACCGACTAACAAACAACGTCAGAAACACTAAATTTTACGGAAGAAATTGCAGAAAGAAGCTGCACTCAGGCTTTTTTTAAAAATTGAAAATGGGCGTGGCCTCGCCCACTTATAGACCAAAAACCATATCTCAGGAACTACTATACCGATTTCAATGAAATTCGGTATATAATATTTTCTTAACACCCTGATGACATGTACGAAATTTGGGTGAAATCGGTTCACAACCACGCCTTCTTCCAATATAACGCTATTTTGAATTCCATTTGATGCCTTTTCTGTATAATATATATGTACATTAGGAACCAATGATGTTAGCGGAATAAAACTTTACACAAATACGGTATATGAAAAATATCTAAATGACGTATAATGAAATCTCGATTATCACTTTATCATGCGAGAGTATAAAATGTTCGGTGACACCCGAACTTAGCCCTTCCTTACTTGTTTTTTGATTACAAATATAGCTGTATTCTCAAAAAGGTATCAAGATAAATTCGTATACGATACCTTCAATGCTACCAAGTTTTAGTTTTCATATTTAGACAAATTTTACCATTGTAAATGGTTCAAATGACAAAGATTTGTCAAAAATTTAAATACAAACTTTTTTATTTTTAAAACTTAAGATTTATAATCAATTATAATTGTTTATAGAAAGCAAAACTAAGAGGTTCCTAACACGTATTTTGACATGACAATAAACATTTTTCGTAAAAAGAATGAATTACAACTCAAATGGGCATTCGTCAGAAGACATGTTCGCGAATACATGTTTGCTATACAAGTATTGCCCGTTTGCTTTGTTCGATTCACTGCTCTCCAATACTTGGCGCAGGCAGCTAATATGAAAATTACTCGATAATTTTAACAAAAGTACCTTAAACAAATACACAGAAAGCACTGGTCTCGAGATTAAGCCCACGAAAATATTAAATTTAAAGTAATATGCACAGACTATTTATATCAACCTAAGCATATGTTATACATAC
Source organism: Bactrocera tryoni (assembly GCF_016617805.1). Lineage (NCBI taxonomy): Eukaryota > Metazoa > Arthropoda > Insecta > Diptera > Tephritidae > Bactrocera > Bactrocera tryoni. The sequence continues at coordinate 55,668 of NW_024395878.1, read as the reverse complement.
CAACATATTTTTTAGCTGGCTCAGGATAGTGAGAGATTCTATGAACTTCTTTGGCTACATGACGTACAGGATTAGTTATTCTTTCGACATACGCATCAAGAGCAAGCTTAGATGTTGGCTCGTAAGTATATCTATGAGAAAAGACAAATACTGTAAGAACAAACGTTTTTGAACTATATCACACTTACCCAGTTACAGGAAATGGTGTGCAACTACGAGATCTGCGAACTATTGGAGAGTGGATATCACGAATCAACGACTGCGCTCTGTGGCGAATACGGTTCGTTTCTTCCTGAAAAGCCTGCGAATCAATTTTTTAAAATATTGTAATACAAATAGATTCATACATGGACATGCCGCGTGTTAATTAGAATTTTAGTAAAACTTTGTAACAATTGGGTTGCAAATGTCTACCAACATATTAATCATATAAGAGGGGTTATTTTTGCAAGTAAAAAGGAGATAACCAGTTCGTGGTTTAATCTGAATTCACCTCTTATAAACAATAATACTGTTAAAATAGGCAATATTTTAAAAGTTGAACACTCACGGCAAAGGGTTCAGTGTTGAGGTAATTGGTAAGAGCACGAGCGCCGTATCCTGGTAATGTTCTCTTCAAATAGGATGTTGAAGAACGCACTGGAGAAGTTGTTATCCTGATTGGAGGGCTCAGGGAGCGGGTGAACACACGAGATATGGGCGAGTAGTAATAGGATGGAGTGGAGTATACATAAGTAGAGGGTAAATACGAGCTATAAGTGGTTGCTGGTAAATATGATGAGTTATATATCTTCGGTGTTTTGTAGGTGTATGACATTGTACGTTCCGGTGAGGAAATAACCCGTGTAGTTGTGCGAAGAACACGTATGGGAGATGGTGAGTGTATAACGCGTGTCACTACGCGAGCTGGGGAAGTTACAACTCGAACAGGTGAAGTATAAATACGTGCTCCAGTGTATACCCGTTTTGGAATTGTGTACGACGAGTATATTGGATAGGTCGTTTTATACACCTATACAATATTGAAAAGTTTTGGTTAATGTAGATAACTTAAAATATTAAAGTATTTGATTTTTTTAACAATTATGTATGATTAATTATATGGGGGTTTATTATTTATATATATTAAGATGTGAATATACACAATTATAATAAGACCTTCCTCTCAATATTTATTAAAAGTAATTGTCACTGAAACTAAATAATAAGCCATAAGGAATCAAAATATTTTATCAACGCTCCGTTGTTTAAAAATAAAATTACTGAACCTAATTTCTATGTTAGACATAATCCATTAAACCACTTAAATACGACTTTTTATGTAAAAGTAGGTGGTCACTGATGAAATACAGTTTTTAAACTAAATTGCATGTTGGTTCTAGATTTATTATTTTAAAATACTTATTATGCTTTTCTTTCAATGATTATTTGCGTCACATATAATACGTACATACTACTGTGATCAAATTAAAAGGAGAATTTTGTCCATTTCATCTCCTTCAAAGTATCCCCTCCGGCTGCAATACATTTATGCCATCGAAATTTCCAGTCATCATAGCACTTGGAAAAATCCTCCGCCGTGATGGCCATCAGAGCCTTCTTCGATTCAGCTTTTATATCCTCAATTGTTTCAAAACGGTGTCCTCATATGAATTTGTTGAATAGCCAGAAGTTACACAAAGGTAAATCAGGCAAATGTGGTGGTTGCGGTACGATATTAGTTGAAAATGTGTGTGTGCGAAATAATCATTGATAACCAATGCGGTATAATATGGTGCATTATTGCTCTTCTTCGTTCAATAAATTAAGACATAGGAAAAATCGAAGCATTCACTTTTAGAGCCTCACAAAACGACGCATATCTCCAATACCAATAAATATTTTGACGTGGGATTTAGCATAGATGTCAATAACAGTACTACCAACTTACAGAAAAAAAAATTACCGATTCGAAAAGCACGCGAAGTATAAACTACAAATCTTTCAATTTGATCACAGTAATATAAGTAATCAAAATGACCAGACGAGCCTCTTCGTCTGTACAAGCGAAATCTCAAAATTGATAAGAAGGTAGCTATGCAGATAGGTGGAATCTTTATTTTCAAGAATTGGTATTGGATGGAGGATGGAGTCATGTGTAGCAGTTCACGCAAGTAAGGAAAGTTCTCTGATCACCATTCACTTGGGAGTGGCCAGAAACGATTCTTTTACACATGGCTCAAGCAGCTCACTACTTCCGGTCTTTGACCAAGTATCCTCTGGGTAGCCTAAGAACATCCGTTCGAAGGCGAGCTAATGTAAGAAGGTGAAACATCCCCTACATAGGGTTGTGCGCTGGGTTTGGGACCCGCCACGTAAAAAACACCCCCAATGAAAACTAAACGACAGCCTCGGATGAGAGACCCCCCTTTTGATGACGACCATGGCAAACGAAATTGGGACTACGATTTGAGGGCATGCACCTGAAATGTCCGGACCCTTAATTTGGAAAGTGCCGCTGCCCAGCTGGTTGATGTCCTCCGAAAATAAAGGCTGACAACACCGCCGTCCAAGAAATGCGATGGACGGGACAAGGACAGAGACGAGTAGGTATTTGTGATATTTACTACATTGGCCATATAAAGGCAAGCGCAAGTTTGGTCTTGGATTAGTGGTGGGAGAGAGACTCCGTCGCCTAGTACTATCATTCACTCCGGTGAATGCACGTCTAGCCAAAATCCGCATCAAAGCGAGGTTCCTCAACATATCGCTGATTTGCGCCCACGCTCTGACGGAAGAGAAGGACGATGTGACCAAAGATGCCTTCTATGAGCGCTTGGATCGCGCTTATGAGAGCTGCCCCCGCCACGATGTCAAAATCGTGCTCGGCGACTTTAACGCCAGGGTGGGCAAAGAAGGTATATTTGGCACTACGGTCGGTAAGTTCAGCCTCCACGACGAAACATCCCCAAATGGGTTGAGGCTGATTGACATCCCCGGGGCCCGAAATATGGTTATCTGTAGTACTAGAAGATTCATCAAGCTACCTGGCTGTCTCCGGATCGAAAAACTACCAACCAGATCGATCATGTTGTGACAGACCGAAGACACGTCTCCAGTGTTTTAGATGTGCGCTCCAAAGGTCCTAACATCGACTCTTAACCCCATCTTGTTGCAGCCAAGATTCGCACCCGCCTCTGTGCAGCAAAAAACGCACGACAACAAACACAAAGAAGGTTGGACGTCGAGAAGCTGCAATCACAACAGACAGCCGAACGATTTTCTACTCGGCCTGCACTCCTGCTCTCTGAAAGCACTCGTCAACAACTCGGTATAAGGGAACTGTGGGACGGTATTTCAAATTCCTTATGTACAGGTGCAACCGAAGCCATTGGTTTTCGGAAAATGCAAAAGAACAGCTGGTACGACGAGGAGTGCCGTGTCGCAACGTTACGATCGACCACAACACGTGCGGGATGGGATAGATACCGAGAGTTGAAAAGGGAAGCGAGACGCATTTGCAGACAGAAAAAAAAAGAGGCTGAAATGCGTGAGTACGAAGAGCTTCATAAGCTGGCCGACAGGGGTAATGCTCGAAAATTCTACGAAAAAATGCGGCGGCTTACAGAAGGTTTCAAGACCGGAGCATACTCTTGTAGAACCCCCAAAGGTGATCTAGTGGCCGATGCCCAGAGCATACTTAAATTATGGAGGAACACTTCTCCAGCCTGCTGAATGGCAGTGAACGCACAACGCCTGGAGACGGCGAACCCGATTCCCCAATCGATGACAGTGGAGCAGACGTTCCATTTGCCGACCATGAAGAAGTTCGAATAGCAATTACCCGCCTGAAGAACAACAAAGCGGCGGGGGCCGATGGATTGCCGGCCGAGCTATTCAAACACGGCGGCGATGAATTGATAAGGAGCATGCATCAGCTTCTTTGTAAAATATGGTCTAACGAAAGTATGCCCAACGATTGAAATTTAAGTGTGCTATGCCCAATCCATAAAAAAGGAGACCCCACAATCTGCGCCAACTACCGTGGGATTAGTCTCCTCAACATCGCATATAAGGTTCTATCGAGCGTATTGAGTGAAAGATTAAAGCCCACCGTCAAGAAACTGATTGGACCTTATCAGTGTGGCTTCAGACCTGGAAAATCAACAACCGACCAGATATTCACCATGCGCCAAATCTTGGAAAAGACCCGTGAAAGAAGAATCGACACACACCACCTCTTCGTCGATTTCAAAGCTGCTTTCGACAGCACGAAAAGGAGCTGCCTTTATGCCGCGATGTCTGAATTTGGTATCCCCGCAAAACTAATACGGCTGTGTAAACTGACGTTGAGTAACACCAAAAGCTGCGTCAGGATCGGGATGGACCCCTACGAGCCGTTCGATACCAAACGAGGTTTGAGACAAGGCGACTCCCTATCGTGCGACTTCTTCAACTTGCTTCTGGAGAAAATAGTTCGAGCTGCAGAACTAAATAAAGAAGGTACCATCCTCTGAAATAGTGTACAGCTGCTGGCGTATGCCGATGATATTGATTTCATCGGCCTCAAGACCCGCGCCGTTAGTTCTGCTTTCTCCAGATTGGAGAAGGAAGCACAGAAAATGGGTCTGGCAGTGAACGAGGGCAAAACGAAATATCTCCTGTCAACCAGTCGTCGCAGTCGCGACTTGGCTCTCACGTCACTGTTGACAGTCATATCTTTGAAGTTATAGATAATTTCGTCTATTAAAGAACCAGCATTAACACCACCAACAATGCCAGCCTGGAAATTCAACGCAGGATTGCTCTTGCCAACAGGTGCTACTTCGGACTGAGTAGGCAATTGAAAAGTAAAGTCCTCTCTTGTCGAACAAAAGCTAAACTTTATAAGTCGCTCAATATTCCCGTCCTGCTATATGGTGCAGAGGCTTGGGCGATGACAACAACCGATGAGTCGACGTTACGAGTTTTCGAGAGAAACATTCTGCGAAACATTTATGGTCCTTTGCGCATTGGCCACGGCGAATATCGCATTCGGTGGAACGATGAGCTGTACGAGATATACGACGACAGAAGACAGCGGCTACGCTGGCTAGGTCATGTTCTCCGGATAGATGAAAACACTCCAGCTCTGAAAGTATTCGACGCAGTACCCGCCGGGGGAAGCAGAGGAAGAGGAAGACCTCCACTCCGTTGGAAGGACCAAGTGGAGAAGGATCTGGCTGCGCTAGGAATATCCAATTGGCGCCACGTAGCGAAAAGAAGAAACGACTGTGCAGAAGAAACGTAAGCAGTGTATACGCCAATTAAGAAGAAGAAGAAGGTATTGGTTGGTATCGGACTCCTTTGGCATATACAAATTGAACTATTGGAACAAGTGCTTGCATGGTAAACTTTTTAATTTGATAAGGTATATTCCATGAATTCAACATGGATTATTTTTTAATGCAACGGTGCAATCTTCGAAGAAATTGCTCACATCGAGTGACTATAGCTATTGCTGCTGAATGTTTCATTTCTGAAAGGTATCTTGTTTAACTTTCAATTTTGCCAACACCTTAACCCTCATCGAGACCAACGGGTCTGGTCAGGCCATTTTGTTTTTAAATATTATTTAAATATACTTAGAGTGTAGCAAACGACTTGCGCTTCTAGGTAGCTTCCTAGAATTTTATTGTCTATAGAATTCAGAAAAAAAATTCAGGGATGTCGTATCGAAAAGGACGAAAAAATGATATTATAATATTACACCTTAGTCGAGACCAATGGTGCTTGGCTTTTGTATGAAAATATTTGAACTTTGGTATGTTTCTATCACTTCGCACGGTTGATTTATCTGTTTTCATGTTCGTTACATGTCCAAATTGGTTTGTATGTTTATCTAGCACTCATATAAACATACTCACATGCATAAATATGTTCATTCGGGTCTATAGCGAGCTCTTTGCGCTCGACTTGTTCGTCCGAAAGAAGAGAAAAAGAGGGAAACAATCAAAAGAAGAGTTTGTTTGCAAACAAAACAAGGATTTTGTGTGTTAATTTTTGTTACAGTATTCTTCTTCTCTCTCTCTAATGAATTCGTTTTCTGTATTCTTTTGTATTATGCAAGTCAGTTGATTACAGATAGTTGAACGCACAACATATTACTGTGAAAATACGCATATTTCTCGCCAGTTCTCATCTTGTTTTTTTATTATTCTGTTCGCTTTGGTTATAATAATGAGTGATGAAGTGGAATATGTGTACGAGTATAATATACGATTACGTTCTAGAAACATCAGTGCAGCTTTTTATTATCGCTTAACATCAGCATTGGTAAATGACATTCAAAATGAAAATAATGATGTTGTGCGTGAAGAAGTGGATCCATTCGAAAGCGATGACGATGATAGAGATGTCGATTATGTGCCATTTGAAGATGCATCGGAAAATGAAAACGAAATCGAAATCGAGCCGAATGAAATATAAGATAGCGACGAAGAGAAAGTAATCGCTGGTGTAGAAGAAGAAGAGCGCGAAACTCCAGCTGGTACTGAAACTTCTTACTACGGTAAAGATGGGACAGAATGGAAAAAAGAGCCTAATGAAGCAATTCGTACTCGTGCACACAATATTATGCGCTTTAGGCCTGGACCGAAGCAACAAAACTCTGTTCTCATTGAGGTATTCAAACAGTTTTTTACTACCAATATTTAATTCATTATCATCAGTCAAACAAATCGTTATAGAAGAGACCAATTTGCAAAATGGAATGCAGAAAATCTAACCTCAAAACCTAAAGTTTGGATGGATTTCACAAGCACTTGATGCATTTATTGGCATTCTTATTGCCTCTGGTGTAACGCACAATAATATGCAGTTTACACCACTTTTGTGGCAAACAGATACTCTTCCCATCTTTCGAGCGGCGATGGCACTCAAACAATTCAAGTTATTGACGCAATATATCCGTTTCGATGATGGTCGCTCACGTTCATTCCGACTACAATCTGAAAAGGCTGCCGCAATTCGCGATATATGGAATTTTTTAAATGAATACCTCGCCAGAAACTATGAGCCGCATGAAAATGTAACGATTGATGAGCAATTGTTTCCGTATCGTGGCAAGACAAAGTTTACGCAATTCATACCATCAAAACCAGCCAAATACGGTGTGAAAATCTGGTGGGCATGTGACTCACAAACAAAATACCCATTGCAAGGTATATTGTACACGGGAAAAAAGGATGGCGGAGAGCGTGAAGTGAACCAAGGAGAAAATGTATTGCTCAAACTCGTGAAACGGTACGAAAACACCGGCAGAACAATACTAGTAGCTGACAACTTTTTCACAACACTGACAGGAGCCAAACGATTGGCTACCATTGGACTTGCTTTCGTCGGTACTATTCGCGCCAATAAGAAGTGTTTACCCGAAGAATTGAAAAAAAAATCCGTCTCGTCCATTGCTTTCTATTCTTTTCGGGTTTCACGATAATCTCGTTTCGATTTGTAGCTATGCTCCGAAGAAAATTTTATTTTATAATTCAACAAAGGCCGGCGTTGACTGCATGGATCAGATGGTTACCCATTACACTACAAAACGGCCAACGAAACGATGGACATTTGCCTTTTTTTGCAACTTGTTGGATGTGATGGGATTGGCTGCTTTCGTTGTTTGCAAAAAAATCGACCATCTAGATAAAAAGGATGCACGACGCACTTTTCTTTACAATTTATCGAGAACATTACCAACGCTCAATATCAAAAATCGTATGAACAATCTCAATGTCATCAAACATCTATCTTGTCGTTTGGCTTTTGAATCCTTTTTCGGTCGTTCACTCCACATCCCATCACGATTAGTAGCTTCAACATCAAAAGGTGCTGACACACTCAAAGGAAGGAGACATTGCAGACTTTGTTTGCAAGAAAGCGATAAATTGCGTCGTAAGACTCGATTTTTCTGTTCTAAGTGTTCAAATCCAGTCTGTCAACAGCATTCGAAAATTTATTACATATGTTTTTTTGTATTCCTCAGGACCCATCATCATAAAATCAATTGAAAAATCGCTCAAAACTGATTCACATGCTCCTAAATAAATCAAAAAATGAACGAAAAGGAATACATTGTATTTCATTTTAAAAGCCGCATACGAGTTTCATTTTTATACTCTCGCAACAAAGTTGCTAAGGAGAGTATTATAGTTTTCTTCACATAACGGTTGTTTGTAAGTCCTAAAACTAAAAGAGTCAGATATAGGGTTATATATACCAAAGTGATCAGGGTGACGAGTAGAGTTGAAATCCGGATGTCTGTCTGTCCGTCCGTCCGTCTGCCCGTCCGTCCGTGCAAGCTGTAACTTGAGTAAAAATTGAGAGGGTTAAGTTCGAAGATGGGCAAAATCGGCCCACTGGCACGCCCACAAAATGGCGAAAACCGAAAACCTATAACCTATAACTAAGCCATAAATAAAGATATTAAAGTGAAATTTGGCACAAAGGATCGCATTAGGGAGGGGCATATTTGGATGTAATTTTTTTGAAAAGTGGGCGTGGCCCCGCCCCCTACTAAGTTTTTTGTTTATATCTCGGAAACTACTATAGCTATGTCAACCAAACTCTACAGAGTCGTTTCCTTCAGGCATTTCCATATACAGTTCAAAAATGGAATAAATCGGATAATAACCACGCCCACCTCCCATACAAAGGTTATGTTGAAAATCACTAAAAGTGCGTTAACCGACTAACAAAAAACATCAGAAACACTAAATTTTTCGGAAGAATTGGCAGAAGGAAGTTGCACCCAGGTTTTTTTTTTTTTAAATTGAAAATGGACGTGGCGTCGCCCACTTATGGACCAAAAACCATATCTCAGGAACTACTCTACCGATTTCAATGAAATTCGGTATATAATATTTTCTTAACACCCTGATGACAGGTACGAAATATGGGTGAAATCGGTTAACAACCACGCCTTCTTCCAATATAACTCTATTTTGAATTCCATCTAATGCCTTCTCTAATATATACATCAGGAACCAATGATGATAGCGGAATAAAACTTTACACAAATACGGTATTTGAAAAAAATGTAAATGACGGATAATGAAATCTCGATTATCACTTTATCATGCGAGAGTTTAAAATGTTCGGTGACACCCGAACTTCAGGTAGTTCAGAGTATGCCCAAACCAAATCGAGAGGTAAGAAATTTCAAAAATGTATCTATATTGTACATACATATATGAGCGTCAATACAACACGTATTTCCATACAAATGTATGTAAACACATAGGGGCCAAACACCATTGGTCTCGACTAAGTGTATCAGACCGTTGGTCTCGACCAGGATTAAAGTATTTCCCATGGTTCAAATACTTGAAATGCAGTGATCGAGGGCAAGGCGAATTGGCTCCCGCGTCACTGTTTCCTCTATTTGGAACCAATATTAACAGCAAAAACAATGTCAACCTCGAAATCCAAAGCATAATAACTCTTGCCAGCAGGTGCTACTTCGGAATGAGTAGGCAATTGAGAGAGTCCTTTCTCATCGAACAAAAACCAAACTCAATTAGTCACTCTTTATTCCCGTCCTGCTATGTGGTATTCACAAGACGACAACATCCGATGAGTGGACGTAACGGTTTTCCTTTGCGCATTAGCAACGACGAATATCGCATTCGATGGAACGGTGAGCTGTTTGAGATATACGACGACATTGACATAGTTTAGCGAATTAAAAGACATCGTCTAAGCTGGCTAGGTCGTGTCGGCCGTAGGGATGGAACCGCTCTAGCGTGGAAGTATTCGGCGCAATACCCTCCTAGGAAGCAGAGGAAGAGGAAAATCATCACTCCGTTGCGCGATGTTGTCAACTTGGCTATAACCGCGTAAGCGGGTCTAGGCCCGTAAAGAATAAGAAGATATCCTTGAAAGTTGCGAGAGTTAAAATTTATTGCTATATCCTTTTCTGTCTAAGAAATAGTTTTCCCAACACGAAAGAGACTACGATAATTTCACAAATAAAATAAGTATACAACAACTAAAGACGGGCTAAGATATTGGTAACAATATTGTAATTACTAATGCAACATATGTATCTGAGTTAAAAACGTGTGAAATGCATATGCATTTCGATTTGTAATAAAACAAAAATGATTCCGTTCTTTCTAGGTACCAAATTAACTTCATATATGTATATATTTTACGTCACACCCATCACGATAAAGACCACGACAAGTTCTCAAACAAAAATTATACCAACTAAAGGAGGTCTTATAATTTGGTAACAATATGGTAATTACAACCGCATATGTCAGAATTAACAACGTGTGAAATGCATATTTCGCTTTGTGATAAAAACTGATTGCGTTCTTTCTAGGTACTAAAATAAATTCATTCATACATTAAACGTCACTCACCAAATTAATTTCATTAGGATAACCAGGAATATCAATTACACTTTTTATAATATATATAATGGTTAGACGAGGTTGAGACCTGACTTACCTTCTCATCACGTGGCAAAAACTACAAGACGTATTGGTCGAACCATCGGATTATCAGAGATAATATTCCCCACTACGAAGAAATTAATACAAATATCCCAGAATTCTAAACCACGACCATGTGAATCTAGTTTCGGAAAAATAAGTATTACTATAATATATAGCCCACCTAGACAAAATATCAAAATGGACTTGTACACAGAACTTATACTAAAGCACCATGGGAGGTGATTTTAACGCAAGAGCTATTTAAAGCTGTTATGACTATTGAATGCGAAGTCATGTCTACTGGCAAGCCGACTTACTGGCCTTCCGACGCAAAAAAATTACCTGACCTGATCTATTACTCGACAAATATCTAAGACCTTCATTACAATGGAAAATGAATTGGGCTTAAATTCGGACCATTCGCCAGTACATCTAATCCTATATGGTAATCTAAAAGATACCACCTTAACTAATAGAATAATAGAATAGAAACGGATTGGGAGTATTTCAAAGTTAGTAAAATGTTGATGCTAAAGTAAATATGGCAACTCAAGATATTTAAGAAGATGAAGTTCATTCACTTACGAAAACTAGTCAAGAATTGGCTTGGAAAAGTACTCCTGTTCCTAAACCAAAAAAAAAACTGTTATACTAATTATCCATCCAATAATTTAAATTTCATAAAGAAAAAGAGAACACTACGTAAAAAATGGCACATTACGCGATTTCCTCAATATAAAACATAATTAAACAATTTAACTAAGCTTCTCAGCACCAAAATAATGTTATTTACAAACCACAACATTTCTAATTATATTGAGAAAATAACGCCAAACAAAAATATAGATTATTTCCTTTGGAAAGTTATAAAAAAATATTAGGAAACCAATATTGCTGAATACACCCCTCAAAAAGCCAAACGCATCCTGGGCCAAAGGTGCGAAGAAAAAGCGGTAGTTTTGTCAGAGAAATTTTTGCGTTCTATGGTATTTTACCGAAGCTGAAAGAATCCAAATCCAATCCAAATCCAATCCAACCAGCAATAAATAAAGAAGTGGAAAATATCATTAAAACTATATATAAATTAAGAAAGGCCCTCGGCTTCGACTTGGTGACTGCTGATGTACTAAAAAATCTAACGCGAAAAGCAATAGCAAAGCTTACTTACTAAATTTCAGATACCTCCCATTATCAGGGAAGGTATCTGAAATCATTATGGTACAAAAACAGGGCAAAAGCGCACTTGGCTTCGTCATATCGTCCAATCTCCCCGTTGCCTATTTGGCCCAAACTACTTGAAGCTGTAATCATAAGAAGACTTCAAAACATAATTGAAGAAAAGGGACTTACACAAATTCATCAATTTGGATTTACATCTCAAAGAATAACGAGCATAAACGAAGATACGATGCAAAAAAACAGAATTGCACATCTGTTTTTCTTGACGTATCCCAGGCGTTCGATAGAGTATCACTTCATTTACCATAGTATCTAACCGATCTAGTTGGCTGTTACCTGAGCAACCGCTACTTCAGGATCAAGCAGGGATAATAATATACAAGGTTACAGCCAATAAAAACCGGTGTACCCCTGGGAAATGTTCTGGGACCAATCTTATACATTTTGTTTACTAGCGACATGCTTACGCCGCCAAACTGCGCAATTGCCACATTTGCAGATGATACCTGCATCATCACGACCCGTAAGCATTAACCTTCCTCGGTTCCTCAAATACTACGCAAACTTAAGGTCTTCGGGTCATATTGACCCGATTTAGAAAAAACCCGGTGTTATTTTTATAAATTAAATAAAGATGGAATTATTTATGTTATATATTTATTCAAATAAAAAAGACACAATTTATGACATTTGTTCCTCTTGACAACATGAGAGGCACATAATTTCCGAATGTCTTGGACATATGGGTTTCTTACATTTTTTACAGATTTTCGAAGTTTTGACATCTTTTGATGACGGACATACATTACACCTTTTTCTTTTATTACAACTCTGTGCACTGAAAGTAGCTGTTGTCTCAGTAACACCTGTCTTCACTCGTTGTACTAATTCCAGCAATGCATTTGTCTGAGGAAGAGTTTTCCTACGCTCAATGTGATCATTGACCAACTCCATGCCCAGTTTTTCTAAAAACAGACGTCTTTGTACAGTCCTCTTATGTTTCCAATCAGGATTGGTATCACAATATAATACGTAAGCATTGAAACATGAGATATCAATCATATTATGAAATATGGCTACAGGCCACCTTCTTGTCATTCGTTTGCAACTATAGGCCAAAACCATTTTGTCTAGAAAATCAACAGCTCCCTTAGTTGCGTTATAGTCCATGATCATTTTAGGTTTTTTTTTCTCTGAATCATGTATTTCAATCCTATTGTGGTTTGTACTGAGTAAAATTACGTTTTTGTTCTTTTAGGAATAAATGAGACAAGAACCATTTTTGAATTGAATGCAAATGTGGATGATAACACTAGTTTCTTCGTATCCAAAAGATCTAATGGTATCTGGCATTTAATTTTGCGTAAAGTTCCAAGAACGGCAAGCTTACAGTCTAAGAGTGTTTCGGCTAATTCATATGATGTAAAAAAATTATCACATGTCAGATTGTAGCCCTGAAAGCCCTCTGTCAGATCTAAAACAACACGCATTCCTTGATTTTTTTCCGGAGCATTTCCTTGAAGTTTTCCGGTATAGCATTGAATTGAACGAACATATCTTGTTTCACTGTCACACAAAATCCAAAATTGTATGCCGTATTTACTCGGTTTACTTGGCATATATTGGCGAAAAGAACACCGACCTCTGAATGAAAGTAGCTGTTCGTCAATTGTGATATTTGCATTCGGATTATAGTACGTAGGCAATAGTGTCGCCCATTCATCCCATATATCTTATAGCTGCTAATTTATCACTCTGTCTCCTTGCTTCTCGATCCGAACGTTTATCAAAACGCAAAATGGCGGTAATTTTTTTGAACCGTTTTAGGGACATTGTTGCTCGAAATATAGGTCGTCCATAAACTTCAGACCACAAGCTGTCGAGGCTTTCATCGTTAGACTTGAAAACGCCAGCAAATATAAGAAGAACTAGATATGCATCTAACTCTATTTCATCCATCGCATCGAATTCATTTCCAAACCGTGAAGATCCTTCCATGTTTGTTTGTTTCAAAACTATAGATTTTATGCGTTTGTTTACAAATAAATCAAAAGCGCTTCTAAATGTATTGATGCGATTAGAAGCATATCTGGTAATTCCTGGTGTAAGTTTTATTAGGTTTGCGCTGCCCAAATGACCTCTTCCTTCTAATGGGATTTTCGACCACACAAATTCACCAGTTTTTGATAACATTTCATTTTCACTAACACTATTATTGGTCATACTTATATCTTGAAAGAGGTACTTCATCGGTACTACTTCCAATGTTCCAATTTGGTTGAATATTGTCCGTAGGATTTCCATCAGAATTATTCTCTGTTTCACTTATTATTTCATCTTCAGAACTTATATCGTAGTTTATAAGTTGAGAAATCGTGGAATCACTCAATTTGTGAGCCATTGAAAAAAACAACCGAACGCGACGAGTACAAATAACTAATGAAACAAAATGAAACAAAAAACTGTCAACGCTTGTAAGAGGGCGACGAAAGCAATATGATTCTACCCACTTAGAAACAATATTTCTAAGATTACCATCAACAATTAATCGCTTAGTGACTTGGGTATAATTAATATTCAACAATAATAAATACATATGTTCTTAGAAGCTGTTTGTTTGAATCAAAGCATTGACGTTTAGTATGGTTTCATCAAAGACGGGTATTTCTGACCCAAGGATTCTTTCATACTCGGGTCAAAATGACCCGAGGATCCTAAGAGCAAAAAAATGCGTATTTCCTTAATTTAGCAGACATCAGCATAAATTCACAATACTAATTTACAATAAATGCATAATTAATAATTGTCACGAAGCCGTTATGAAATCAATTAGATATTACTACTTTTATTATAAATTAAACTTTACATTCGGGTCAATATGACCCGAAGAACCGAGGAAGGTTAAGTTGAAACGTCGCTCAAAATGCAATCTTCACTAAATCAAATTGTAGATTGGGCGCAGAAATAGCACAGTACTTGAAACGAGTTGTCTACTCATATAAACTCCACTAACATAAGTGGTACGAATATCCCCTTACATATTGGGAATGAAGTAATCCCGTACTCCACCTCGGCGAAATATCTTGTTATGACGCCGGATGTAAAGTTGAATTGGAAGGAGCATATACAAAAAAAAGTTTCAGAACTAAAACTAAAATACAACAAAATAAACTGGTTAATCGGCAAGAAATCACCCTTAACAACTTCAAATAAAATCATAGTCTACAATCAAACGTTGAAACCTATTTGGACATACGGAATTCAACTATGAGGATGCGCTGCACCGTTATACATCGAAGCGTTGCAAAAATTTGTTATAAAGTATATAATCTTAATCGCGTTGTAAGAATTCCAAAATATAGTTCACGAAAAATTGAAAATGCCCCGTGACACAGACACAATCCGCATCTACATCGTGATCTTCATATAAAAGTGGCTCGAGAAGTCATTCGCGGAACGGCATCGAAACAGGCAAGAAAGTTACAAAGTCGTGAAGCCCGGCAACTAGGAAATACTGGAAGGAGCAGGCGAAGACTAAAAAGAATAACGTTTCATGATCTAATAAGAATTTAAGAAAATAACAAATATCATAAAATTTAATTATTAAGTTTAGTTTAAGAAAAAAAATTTGTCATTCGTAAATCAATTACAAATATATTTAGTTATAGAGTTATAGAGGTTCATATGAATAAAATGGTTTCATGAACATTGTAATGGAAGAATACCAACGCTTATCGATTTTTGTTACATAATTATTACCTTCTTTGCCAGAGTAAATATATTGGGTCGTCAGCTATAGAAATATTCTAGTTTTTTCAACTAATCTAATAAATTTAATATAATTCTGCGAAAATTTAGTTTTCCTATACAAGTTTAAAATATTTTTTACATTCATATCTATTGTAGATAACTAAAAAATTAGGTATTTATTTTTGTAATATCGATATCTAATAAAATTGTACAAATTCTTTGATTTACAATAAAAACATAATATTTTAAACTTTCTTATAACCCGTTTGTAATTGGATAAGAGTACTTACACGTGAAACCTTATGTTCAACCGGATACTGAAATATAAAATATAAATTAAATTTATTTGAGAATTTTTATTGAATTTTGTATGTGCATTTGAATTATATTTAGCTAATTAGCTTAGTTGAAATAACATCAACATATTGAAATAGAGTATTGTATTTTTATTCACCTAAAACTAATCAAGAAAAATATGATATTATACATATGTATGTATATAAAGGAAACGGATGACGAGTCGGATCCACTTACAAGTAACTGGTCTGGTATTTCGATAATAAGTTTAATGTACAGATCTCACTAAAGCCACATATATCAATATATTTCAAATAACGATTATCAACCTTCAGGTTGACATTATACGAAATATATAAGCCAATAAGTAAAATATCTTAACAAAATTTGTGAACACATATTACTATGTGGTATATGCGACAGTTTAATGCAGAAAATGTGTGAAATAAGCATTCAATAGATGTCGTCGCAGTCGTATATCACCACTGCTACCAATCACGTTGTGTCATACCATATAGTGTTGGAAACGTGAGATTTGCCACAGAATTGTGTCGCACTAAGCAATGTTAATACTCCTTGGAATGAAAAAGTAAACTATGTCGGCAATATTAATGTTTTAAAATTTATGTTTAAAAAACAAGTTTCGTATATTAATAATACAATAAATCTTTTAATTAAGAACCCGTACCATCTCATTAAGCGCAAATCCTTCTAGCCAAAATCCGCATCAATGCGTAGTTCTTCAACATATCACTGATTTGGGCTCGGTAACTTTGGCACAACAGTTGGTAAATTCAGTCTCCATGAGCTATCTGGCTGCCTCCGGATCGAAAAGCCATCAAACCGATCGATCATGTTGTGATAGACGGAAGACACGTCTCCAGTGTTTTTTACTAACATCGATTCGAACCACTATCTTGTTGCATCCAGGATTCGCACTTGCCTCTGTGCAGCAAAAAACGCATTTCAACAAAGACATGGAAGGTTCGTGGACTAGAAGCTACAATCACAACAGACAGTCGAATGATTATCTACTCGACTTGTACTAACACTCTCTGAGAGCACTCGTCAACAACTCGGTATAAGGGAACTGTGGGACGGCATTTCAAGCTCCTTACGAGCAGCTGCAAACGAAACCATTGGTTTTCGGAATATGCAAAAGAACAGCTGGTACGATGAGGTGTGCCGTGTCGCTGCGGAGAGAAAGCAGACTGCCTACCTCGTAACGTTACGATCGACCACAATATTTGCGGGATGGGAGAGATACCGAGAGCTGAAAAGGGAAGCGAGAAGCATTTGCACACATGAAAAAAGAGAGAGGCCGAAGTGCTTGAGTAGAAAGAGCTTGACAAGCTGGCCGACAGGGGTACTGCCCGAAAATTCTGCGATAAGATGTGGCGACTAACAGAAGGTTTCAAGACAGGAGCATACTTTTGCAAAACCCCCAAAGGTAATCTAGTGGCAGATGACCAGACCTTACTAAAATTATGGAAGGAACACTTCTCGAACCTGCTGAATGGCAGTGAATCGATGACGATAGAGCAGACGTTCCATTGCACCTCCATGAAGAAGTTCGAATAGCAATTACTCGTCTGAAGAACAACAAATCGGCGGGGGCCGATGTATTGCCGGCCGAGCAATGCAAACACGGCAGCGAACAACTGATAAGGAGCATGCATCAGCCTTTTTGTAGAATATGGTCGGACGAAAGCATGCCCAACGATTTGAATTTAAGTGTGATCTGCCCAACCCACAAAAAGAACCCCTAAATCTGCGCCAAATGCCGTGGGATACCGTCAAAAAACTGACTGGACCTTATCAGTGACTATAGACCAGGAAAATCCACAATCGACCAGATATCTTACCATGCGCCAAGTCTTGGAAAAGAGCGAAGAACTGATAAGGAGCATGCATCAGCCTTTTGTAGAATATGGTCGGACGAAAGCATGCCCAACGATTTGAATTTAAGTGTGATCTGCCCAACCCACAAAAAGGACCCCTAAATCTGCGCCAAATGCCGTGGGATGCCGTCAACAAACTGACTGGACCTTATCAGTTTGGCTTTAGACCAGGAAAATCCACAACCGACCAGACATTTACCAAGTGCCTAGTCTTGGAAAACACCTGTAAGGAGAAAATCGACACACACCACCTCTTCGTCGATTGCAGAGCTGCTTTCGACAGCACGAAAAGGAGCTGCCTTTATGTCGTGATATCTGAATTTGCTATCCCCTCAAAACTATTACGGCTGTGTACACTGACGTTGAGCAACACCAAAAGCTCTGTCACGATAGAGAAGAACCTCTTCGAGCCATTCGATACCAAACGAGGTTTCAGATAAGGCGACTACCTTTCGTGTGACTTCTACAACCTACTTTTGGCGAAAATAATTAGAGCTGCATAACTTAACCGAGAAGGCACCATATTCAACAAGAGTATACCGATGAGAACATCTGATGAGACGATGTTACGAGTTTTCGAGAGAAAAGTTCTGCGAAAGATTTATGGTCCTTTGCGCGTTGGCCACGGCGAATATCGCATTCGATGGAACAATGAACTGTATGAGATATACGACGACATTGACATAGTTCAGCGAATTAAAAGACTGCGGTTATGCTGGCTAAGTCATGTCGTCCGAATGAACGAAAACACTTCTGCTCTGAAAGTATTCAACGCCGTACATGCCGGGGGAAGGGGAGTGAGATCTCCACTCTATTGGAAGAGCTGCTGTATATATGGCTTGGGGTATACCCTTAGCTATCGTTCATCAGATATGAAATCTCCTGCTTTCACCATAAATTATCCATTGAAATAAGACTCCAATGCTTTATACAATTCTAAAGGTAGAATATTTTTAATCTTATATAAAAGGCCCTCATGCCATACCTTATCAAACGCCTGAGCCACGTCTAGAAATATAGCTGAACAGTACTCTCTGTGCTCAAATGCTTTTCTTATTTCGTTAGTAATTCTATTTACTTGCTCTATCGTGCTATGTTTTTCACGAAAGCCGAATTGGTGCATTGGTATTATATTATTTTCGTGGAGAAAAGGAGACATCTGTGATAGTAATACTTTTTCAAATATTTTAGAAAAACAGCGTAGAAGACTGATTAGTCTGTATGAAGACCGCTGTGTTAAGTCTTTCCCAGGTTTATCTATCAAGATAGTTTGCGACTTTTTCCATGAAATTGGATAGTATCCGGAAACTAAGGACTGCATTGAGGAGCAAAGAGAGCACTTCTACAGCAATAATTGGTAACTCAATTAGCAATTTTATGGTAATATTATCAAGACCTGGCGACTTTTTTGGATTAAGTTCTTTTATGATTCCAATAATTTCAGAAGGTGAAGTCTTAAAACACTCGAACGACTCTTTGGCTGTGTTGGGTAAGAATGACAGCTTAAAGTTGTTCTTTGGCAAATTAGATTGAAATACCT
Organism: Bactrocera tryoni; assembly: GCF_016617805.1. Lineage (NCBI taxonomy): Eukaryota > Metazoa > Arthropoda > Insecta > Diptera > Tephritidae > Bactrocera > Bactrocera tryoni. The sequence goes on along the minus strand of NW_024395878.1, from coordinate 36,544 downwards.
TTTCTCAATATCTCTTCCCATATTTATTTGGTACTCAACCTTAAGGTGGCTACTAACGTATTTTTTATATTTTAGCCAATTCGTTTTAAAAGATGTTACACCTACTTTTGGGTCAACGAATATGGGTTGTTCACATAACTTTATTAGTACAGGAGAGTGATCAAAAGATTTATCTATATTTTTGATTAAAGCAAAATCAATTAAATCCGGTATTTTGTTACGATCACTAGGTCAGTGTGTCGGCTTATCAGAAGATATTATCTCAAGGTTATTGTGCCTATTTATAACGGTTTAATATAGCTTTCCTTTCGGATTAATTAGTCGTGAGCCCCAATACATGTGTTTTGCATTGTAATCTCCACCTGCTAGAAATCTACGACAACAAAAAAAAATGTATCTTTAATTTCGAAATCAATGACCTCGAAAATCCCTTGCTACAAAATTTTATAAAAATTGAAGAATTTCTTAAAAATTGAAGAATTTCTTAAAAATTGAAGAATTTTTTGAAAATTTTTACGGCCATATTGGATCCGCCATATTGTATTTTGAAAATTTGTCTTTAATTTCGTAAGCAAGGACCCCTCAAAACCCCTCTATCCCAAAATTAAGCTAAGTCCGTTAATATTTTTAAATTTTTTTCTGTCAAGTAAAATCCGACATATATTTTGAGGTTAGAAAAAAATCCTGACGTGATGGAGCAAAACGGACTTCAGATTCGGTTTCTGCGGCCCAAAATACATGTAATACACCATGTTTGGTCAAAGGAACCTTTCATCGATTTTTTTTGTGGACCTGTGTTATCATGGTGCAAAAACCAAGAGTTGTCGACCCATAATTCCGTTCTCCTTTTATGAATTACTTCCAGTCCAAAAGTATTCAGAGTGCGGAACACCGTGTAATCGCAGAAAACTGTCAATATAACCATGATTATTGACCTGTTTTGACGTGTTGTTTGCGGCTTCTGCTCATCTTTGCTACTATATTCGGCCGATTGATCGTCTGTGATCTAGGTCGTAGGTACAGACTCAGGACTCACCGCCAGTTTATATATGTTTCATGACATCCTGGTAGTGGGAAAACATTGTTTCACGGACGTTAACGCGACGCTGTTTTTCGAAAAAATTTCGTGAAATTGGAACCAATCGTGCTTCACGTTGAATTCACTGATCCTTCCGATATTCCAACTATGCCAGTAAGATCTATGACCGTTTATCGTCCATCCTCAGGCACCAATTGCGTTATTTTTCTGGTCGTGGTTTGTCGTCAACGCCTTCACGGCCCTCTTGGAATAATTTTTATCAATCAAAAACACTTGCTCGCAGCAAACAATTATCACGGAAGGCCTTTTCCGGCAAATTTGATTTCGCACACAAAATTAAATGGAAATTCTTTGTTGAATAATTTCCATCCCAGAAAAAAATTTGACGAATGGGTATTCGCGCCAAATTTAATTTAAAAAGTCTTTCTAGTTTTACTAAAAAAAACTTAGACTAAAGTCAATTTGTGCATACTTTGATTGTTGATTGGAGGATAATTGGAGGTTAATAAATTTTCAGTACAACCGCTATGCCAGATAGCGTGGACAGGCAAGTGGCTGACAGTACAAGACCGTTCCAAAGTGTTTATCAAAACCTACGTATTTACCAATTTACGGTATCAGCCCTTCACTTGCGATTACCGGCTTCGTGGTTCGCCCAACTTGAGGGACAATTTCATCTCACCGGAATTTCAGACGAAATTACTACCATAACGAAAACGAGTCAACTATTATCTCACAGCAGCAAATGGATATACGATTAATACGTACGTACACCCGATAATTGGACTAAAAGTTGCATGTTAGTTATCAGTAACCAATACACTTTTAGAAATTGAAGTACTGCTCATCGGCCCTATATGGCCAGATAGGCTAAAGCTGTCTGCAATCTGTCAGCCAACAAAACATAAGACGCAGCATCAGACATAAGTAAGACTTGTTTTCGACAAACTTAACCGGCAAAACAATATTTTCAACCATTGATCTCGTGCGCGCTTTCAAATATCTTTTTATTTTCAATATTATTTTATTTATAGGATTTGCTTTTTTTACAGCCTAACAATAAGTTATAAAATCTTAACTCTATTTAAAAACTAGACAGGTTCAAGCAAGTGATTGAGCTGTTTTGGTGATACGTTGCTGTTTAATACGCAGGTATATCTCTTCTTTTAAGGCGTGTTTGATCGCAGGAATGTACCAAAGCATTAGCCTTAGGGTTTGGTGATCTGGGAGTTTAGATATATATTCAATTCTGCTATCTTCTACTTCTTTCTTTACCATAAGAATGCCATGGTTTTTTGGATATTTTGGTTACGCATGTGAACACGTGATTGTTCTAAGCATTTTTAATTGAAACCTTCGTATTATATCAATATTTGTTGCACAGGTCGTAGCCCACAGTTGAATGTCATACATCCAAATCGGCTTTATGACCGCATTATGTAAAAGCACTTTGTTGTCTAGGCTAAGTTTTTTCACATGTCTGTCACTAAAGAAGGTGTCAAAAAAAGTGCAATTATATCACCATTCGGTCTCTTCGAATACCCGTTCATGATTTATCAACGAGGTGACATGGGGACTAGACGACTTTCAATTTCCGTGTATTGACAGCCAAATAACCTTATCGGATGGTATGGATTTTTAATGCTTTCGCTCGTCTCCTCGGTAGTAAATACACACACATCACCACTTATCATCCGCAGTCGAATGATATGGTGGAAAGTCCTCACAGTTTCTTGAAGGCTACGATCTCGTTTATGGAGAACGCTTTGCTCCTTCGTCACGATCTGGTTGTTCACCATCCAATATGGCAGACCGCTTGAGAAACTATTTCGCAGAATTTTGACCCACCGTCCGATGTGGTCAGAGAAACACATTCATTTTTAAGGAACAAGCGACATGTTTGTCGCGGCGCTCCACACCACACATTCGTTTCACCGTATGAAGGACTTTATGTCAAGGCATGAAAAACATTTCTTCGAAATGTCAGAAGCGAAACCGCAACGATTTCGGTCGATCAACTTAAGCCTATCTACTTCCCGACGATAGGCTCAACTATAGGTGACAGAACATAGGCGATGTCAACAACACAATGTTTATTACATTAAGTTCACCGGAGTCATCTGAACCTGGGATATACGGATGTTGACCGATTTTAACTCATCTATACGGTCACCAAAGAGACGCATTAGATTTCGCTGAACTTCTAATCATTTTCCTACATTATCCATAATTTCTTGAACATGGCAAGACCATGTCAGCAAGTCAGTTGCTCCCGGTTTACAGAAAACTCTGATACGAATACAACACACAACGGAAAAGTGATTACAGAATCAAGAGTTATAAAAAAGTTATGCCCGCAGTGATATCTCAGAAATTTTCTTTTGTTAACATTTGATCAATGTTAGCCTTGTTCAGTTTCTATAGGTGGTCGCACAAAGACTACAGCACATCTACAATATTGGTATTTACACCTTTTTTACATAATCTCAATTTAGTTTAATTTTGTGATGACAGTGTGCCCCTATGCCAAAACTTGTTCAAATCGCGTCAATACTACGGTTATACATATTAGTATCTGTTTCATAGGCAATAAATATTTCAAACAAGAAAAAACCTTAACTTCGGCTGCACCGAAGCTAATATGCCCTTCACAGGTGCATTTCTTTTAGTAACTATGTGTCCAGTTTGTATGGAAGCTAAATGCTATAGTTAACCGATCTGAATTCTTCGGAGATTACATTGTTGCCTCAGAAAATAATTTGTACCAAATTTCGTGAATATATCTTGTCAAATGCAAAAGTTTTCCATACCAGCACTAGATTCCGATCGTTCAGTTTGTATGGCAGCTATATGCTATAGTAAGCCGATCTGCACAATTTCTTCAAATATTACTTTATTATCTTAGAAAATAGCCTGTGCCAACTTTTGTGAAGATACATTGTCAAATGTGAAAGTTTTCCATACAAGAACTTGATTCCGATCGTTCAGTTTGTATGGCAGCTATATGTTATAGTGGTCCGATATCGGCAGTTCCGACAAAAGCAGCTTCTTAAGAGAAAATGACGTTTGCAAAATTTCAAAACAATATCTTGGGACTAGTTCGTATACATATATACAGACAGACAGACGAACTTGGCTAAATCGACTCAGCTCAATATACTGATCATTTATATATATACTTTATAGGGTCTCCGACGCTTCCTTCTGGGTGTTACAAACTTCGTGACAAACTTAATATACCCTGTTCAGGGTATAAAAATTGTCGACAATAAATATCTAGAAGTGTGTAAGGGAGAAAGTAATGTGTGTTATTTCAAATAATGCAATGTATGTATTTTCTTCACAGAGATTAGAAAAAAACCTAAAAACCCGCCAAAAAATAAAATCGTTTTAAGAAAAAAGTGTGTGAAGAATGTTATTTTCAATTTTATTTTCTAATTTTTTAAATAATTTTTACTGATCCTTTTGAAGAATTTTTGAGTAAAACCTTTTATCAAAGTTCAGTACCTTTTTTAACAAAGTTCTTTGAAATACCACAATGAAATATGCTAGTCTTGTTACAAGGAAACTACTATAATAGTCACATGATAAAGTGCTAGTATTTGGTGACACATATCTGGTATTAGTCGTAGTATGGTATTGTTACCACATCGTATGGTATTGTTTCATAACCTTATACACTCCACACATAATTCATACAAGAAAATTTATAAGATATACATTATATGAGATTTTCAATATTATATCATGTGAGTATTTCCCTGCCAAATTGCGAGAATATAAAATGTTCGGTTACACCCGCGTCCTTAGCTCTTCCTTATTTTTTATCTTCTACAAAACAAATCGTCATATATATATATGATAGATATAGAGTTATATATAACTAAATGACCAGAATAAAAAGAAGAGTTGAAATTATGTTAAAATTGAACGATGTGCTTATCTCCGCCCGGGTGAAATCACATTCTATTTTATTGTACTTGTATATGCAACACATTATCGTTAATCACCTTACTTTTCACTGGGCTTAATTTGACCATCGAAACTGTTTTCTGTCCTAACGAAATCTACTCTTTAACACCTTGTCCGAATGGGGCGTTTTGTATTGTTTTATACCCTTGCAACAAGTTGTTACAGAGTACAATACTTTTGTTTACTTTTGGTTGTATGTATCTCCTAAAACTAATCGAGAGAAATATAGAGTTATATATGTATATATGAATGATCTGGAGGACGAGAAAAGTGTAAATCCGGGTGACTGTCTGCCTTCCCGTCCGTGCGAGCTGAAACTTGAATAAAAATTTAAATATCTTGATGAAACTTGGTATGCGGGTTCTATTAACCGAAAACATATAAAGAACCATAACTAAACACTAAATTAAGATATAAAACAGTAATTTGGCACAGAAGATCGCAGGGCACCTGTGGGCTAAATATTTTGAAAAAGTGGGTGTAACCCCGCCTTCTAATTAGTGTAACGTACATATTGCCTAAACCACTAAAGCTATAGCAAATAAATTTTCATAGCACAAATACTATGAGAACCCCTACCGACAATGTGAAAATCGATGAAATCGGAAAATAGCCTCACTCACTCCCCATATAACAGTACTGTACAGTAAAACTACTAAAAGCGCAATAAAATAATAGCTAAACACGCCCACTTTTTGGTGAAATCACATTCCTATATGTAAAAATGGAGGAACCCGGACTACAACCACGCCTACTTCCCACATGAAACAATTATAAATTAAATTTGATTCTTTCCTTTCCAGTACACAAATCAAGAAGTAATTAACATAGCGGGATAAAATTAGCAATAATAATTCGTATAAAGTATGCCACTTTATAACCACAAATTGTCCAAATCCAAACAAAACTGTTTAAGCCATTAGGTACCGCTTATGTGGACCCCAATATCTATAGTCCAAATCCAAACAAAACTGTTTAAGCCATTAGGTACCGCTTATGTGGACCCCAGTATCTATAGTTGATATTTGACGGTTTGATTAGGTCAATGTATGGGATCAACAATTGAAATTTAGAGAAAATGCTATCCTGACATTGGTATTTCTGTGTGACAAAAATGGGTTGAATCGAGTCAATACTTCCCAGAACCCCCATATACCTGATATAAAGAATTTCGAACTTTCAGATGACCTTATGGTGTATAGATCGGCCAATATAACTCAAGTATCTCACTGAAAACTACTTAACACGTTTCACTCATAAAATTATATTTTTGTATCTTACATAGATACAGTTGAGCGAAAGCTTGACCCAGTCCCCATTTAACTATTTCTAGGATTTTCAAACATCCGACTGACTTTGCTCTATATGTCTATAAAACCCAGGAAAATTTTTTTAGTATGTTGCATAATAATAGTTAATAGGTGAAATCGGGTCGATACTACCCCAACTGCCATATACTACGTGTAATGATTTTCGTTTTCCTAACAAATATTAGGCCGAATTTATCGGTTAGAGCATGAGTTATATATGGTATATGTATTTAAAAAATTGCTGACGTTTTACATCTTAAGGTATTTCCCTGGCTTTGATTCGTACAAGTTGAAAGATTATAAAATGTTCGGTTGCACCCGAACTTAGCCCTTTCTTGCACTAGTTTATAGTTACAGCCATTTTGCGGCTATGATGTTAGAGGCTCTGTCTTGTTAATTCGAAGGATATATGTTGTAGTCAAGGGATGTACGCAGGGATCAAAATAGCTGAACATGATGGAAAATGTTTGAATTCAAATGCGTAATCAGAACACCTCAATTTCTTAGTCCTCTTAGTACATCCGTCGCAAATCTCAGATTTGTTGAGTAGTTTTATAAGTTGTCAAATTTGTGTTATCATATGCATTTGGATATACATATGCAGTTTATGAATTAATTCAGTTTACTTATATGCCAATAGTTTGAATAAAGGACCAACTATTATAGGATATTATTAAACACATTATGCAGTTGGTATTCGCAATTTATACTTGTAAACACGCAGATTCATGAATATCGCATTAACGTCCTCCTAACTTTTATATTGTTCTTATGATTTTAATTTCCAACTTAAAATTAAAGAAAATTAATATTTTTTGTTAATATATAATATGGTTGATTTTATTTTTGTTTGGAAGATATCACAAGTACATATATATGGGGTATATTTAATAAAATTTTTTTATTGGAGTTGGGGTTATGTTTACATTAAAAATGTTATTTTTAAATTTTTTTTTTTTGGTGTTGTTAATAAATACATTTTTATTTTTAAATATAACTGATATTTTGAGATTTTATAAGTAATTTGGCTAAGTAAGTAAAAGTGCAATAATGAAGTATATGCATTAATAGTATAAAAAAAGACACACTCATGCAATTTTTTTTTCTGTATTTTATAAAATTCCATTGTAATATATTTTAGATGAGTGTGTTTTAGACAAATTTATTACTGAGTTTGGTTGTAAATGTAGTATATTAGTTAGAAATTAAAGTGCTGGGGTAAATTGAATATTTATCAATACTTAATTTTTTAAAAACCGAATCCCATTTAGACATGATATGAAAAATGTCGGTATCTGGTGCCACCAGGAAGATTACCAGAAGTTGTTGATGAATAACTGTAGCCACCTGGTCCAGCTCCTGTGGTGCTGGTCCTTTCGGTGCTGTAATTGTACGATCCTCCTGGACCAAAACGAGATGATGACTCAACAGTAGATGAGTACGTAGAGCGTTCAGGTCTTGCATAGGGATTATTAGAGTCGTATGAGTTCTTTTCAACGTTCGACTTGTAAGAGTATGAATAGTCATTAGAAGCTCTCTGACGATGAGTACCTGGCCTTTCAGTGCATAAGTCCAAACGTGGAGTCTGCGAATGTGGGTGGCAAATTCAAACAGATTAAATCTACTATTCCTTTTTAAACTATTTTCACTTACGTACATATTAGTTAAATACGTATAAAAATATATGTAGTATCAATGCATATGGAAACTATTATTTAAATATATTCAATATTTTACTGAAATAAAGTTCAACTAAATAATTTTTAATATATAGATTAAAACAGTTATTAACTAAGTTCATATCTGAGGATAAAAAAAGAAAATTGAAACATGTTTGATTTTCTAAATAAGCCAAAACTATACATTTTTTTATGTGTTACTGCCTTAGTTGCTAAGGTTAATTTATATTTTTAGTGCCTTGTCTTTATATTAAAATCGTTTTAACTAACTTTGCTTGAGATTTTTTTTTACGAAAATGGAAGTATTGATATTTAATTCAAAACAACCGCATATTTTTGAAAGCCTCTAAGGACTTATAAATTCGTATATTTTCTTTGATTGTACTTTTAAAATGTCAAAAAGTGAATTAAGTAGATACCGAATTATTCACAAAACTAATACAATATATCATTTCATTTTAATAGTAATATTTCGTGACTGTAGCACCAGAACGCTCATTTCGGAAAATCTCTCGCTTTATAGGCAAGCTTTCCGATACGGCACGATGTAATCGTGGCAACACTGTATCTAGACTGTCACGGGATGTCCGAGCTGCTGTATTTCCTCCAGCTTCGACGGTGTCAATGTGTTGACGAACCATATTTAAAATACGTTCTCTATTTTGATCTCTGGCCGGCACGTAAGGCTTAATAGGCTCATGTAATATGTGATAATTTGGCTTAATGGCAGCACGATTAATCGGGTCAAGTATGGAGCTTTTTCGCTGAGCTCGATCGGAGCGATAAGTCCCAAAAGCCGTAACGGGGTCCGAAACAAGCGAGGGTCGTGGAACATAAGGGCATTTCTCCCAGTCAATTGGCGTTTTGCTCTGCAAAGCCCACACAATGAATTTCAAAGTCAAAATAAATATTTTGTTTTGTATGTAGTATAAAAAATTAAAAAAAGTAATGAGAGGATGGGAACAACCACAAAATGTACTATATACAATGAAGCTTATTATCTTAACCAGTGCTTTAAGATCAAAACGTACCATAAAATGAGGAAACTTAGCTATGTTATGTTTATATTATTTTCCATGGGTTTTAGCAAACTATGAAACTAATAAATCGGTCGTATCTTGACAAGTTATGAGACGGAAATCAAATTAGCATTAAAATTCAAAAATTTGACGCTTGTACGCACCTATTCAAAACTTTAAAAATGTATGAATAATTAAATAAATAAACTGTTTTTCGGAATACACATACTGTATTTGTATACTTGATTATGTATATATAACGGTATAGTAACTATAAATATAAAATAAATTAAACTTTCTACCGCATATATTTTCACAAATTTTTTCAACTTAATATATACAGAGTAAAATATAAACTTTAAATATATACATATGTATATCGCTGAAACTTATTTTTTAAATCGGTCAACAGATGAAGCGCCTTATTTTCACCCCACATGCGTTACCGCACCTTTGGCCTTCCTGAACAGGAGGAATCATTATGCTGAAAATTCTTTCATTTGTTGTTGTGTTATTTCATTTACATTATTGACAGTATTCTAATTAAGCTAAGTGCTCTATATATAATATTTTTTAAGTTTTAAGTGTAACACACGGACAAAGTTTTCCTGTTCAAAATCATCCCACGTAGTGTATCTAAATTTTAGGATTACGAAAAGGTATGCGGGACCTCTGTCTGTTCATCCGTTCTGGGGATAGCTCAGGTAAAACGATACGCGAGTTTCTGGACACGATCTGTAGAAGTTGGTACTGCCGATGGTTTAATTCATATTATTTCCATGTCCCCCAAATGTGTACAGATATTAATACCAAATCGAAAACTTTATAGCTAGTCGTAAAACATTTCGTTCATCGAATAATTGACTGCTGAACAGTTCACACCTATTTCTTAATTCTCCTTATTTTCTTTCATTCGCTTCACTCTCAACGCTACAACAAACATTAACCCTTACCAGCAAATCAATTGTGTTTATCTACCACTCAGTGCCCCAATATGGTACTTAAGATTCTACAGCGGAATCTTAATGATTACTACAACAATTACAATGACGTTTGCTAAGAAATGAAAACCAGTTTTACAAAATAGCTCTTTAAGAAACTCATTAAGATATAGAATCCAACTCAACTGCTAAAAGGGGAGTTCCTTCATTAATTCAGAATTCACGGGAACATTTAAATCTCAACTAAATATACAACTCAAATATAATCACTCTGACAGTCACTGCTACCATTAAATCCAATGTTAAATTTACTTTAAATAACGCTTATATATCGCCAACAGAAAATCCAAATGAAATTGACCTACTAAATATCTTTAGTAATTAAAATCATTCTACTCTACTACTAGTCATTTGTGGTGCTCATTACACTTTAACAAAATCATTACCGATTTTGTACAAAATAACAATCTTATTGTACTTAATGATAAATTCCCGACACATTTTTTAACTCGTTCCACACAAACACATTGTTTTATGCATTTGAAATCCACCTCTTAACAATCCGATCACTTGGAAAGCTTTCGATGAACCACAAGGTAGCGATCAGCTCCCCATTTATATATCACCATTTGGACACAATTGGAGACAGAATATAAACTACCAATTAAGGTATAACCTTAAATAAGCTGCTTGGGCGTCCTACCAAAAATCATTGGAGAGACGATTAAACCCGAAGCAACCAATCTGCAGCATCAACAATACCAAGAAAAATATAACGAGCCGTCTATACCGCTCACCAAATCCAATTATCACCGACGCTCTACTTATGGAACGCACACTAACACAGCTTAGATTTTAAAAAGCTAATTTTTGGCAAATCTTGTAGTATAAAAAACTAATGTAATATTTAAAAGAGATGATAAAATTTCAAAATGCAACGCATTCAAATTTGCCAAAGGTATTAATTATCAAACTCCATCTGAAACTCTCTGGAGCAAGGTAAATATACTTCATGATCATTTCTCTCTAAAAAATGTTTAGGTAATCAAAAACTCCCATAATATCACCGTTTCATCACTTGATGAAATTATTACTCAAAAATAGTAACTTTAACAATGAATTCGTAAACAACAAAAGTAGTTACATTAATCCAGTCTTTACAATTTATAATATTATATAAATAAAGAAGCAAAGTAAATTGAACTACCGTTTTCAACACTTCAACTTAATGCCTGCCTACCCACTTTGAAAGGCAAAACACCAAGCCTAGACAATATCCATTACTGAAGAAAAACTATGCAAACTATATAATGTAATATTTAAAAAGAGCATAAGTCCTCAAGATTGGAAAATAAGTCTCATTATCGCCATCCCAAGATCCAATAAACCTACCGAGGGCTATCGCCAAATATCAATAATATCTACATATCTATTCTTCCAAAAGTAATGGAAACAAGTAAGGAGAGGCTGCAACCGAACATTTTGTACTCTGCAACTTGCAGGAATTAAAGCCAGGGAAATACCTTAAGGGGTAAACTGTCAACTAGAGTATCGAAATTCCAGCAATTTTATATATGCATACACCCCTATTCTGTGCACTTGACAAATTCAACATATTTCTAATTTGTCAAAATTTGAAATGAATTAAATATCTGATTGTGCATCTTTTTGTGAAAATGGAAGATAGTTTACTTTTGTTATTATTGTTAAACGAAGAGTAAAATTGTGAGAACAAGAATCGCGCGAGTCAAGGAATGTATTTCTTATAATAGTAACAAACGTCAAAACAACCTTTTGTTTCAGTAAACAGAATGCAGAAACAACTTTGAGTTGGAACAAATGAAATGCACTATCACTACAACAAACAATCCTAAACAAACAAGTATAAAAACAACATTTAGCTTGAACACCACACAACCTTATCTTAAAACAAAGCAATTGTATTTAAGCAAGCAATATATATGTAAACAAACCTAAACAAATAATATAATCTGTATCTTAAGAAACTATCAACTAGTAATAAGTAAACATACTAGTTAGAATAAATAGAAGTAAGAACCATGCATTAAGTCAGTCTTAAGAGTATAAATAAAGAGTACACATTTCGGTGCAGCTCAAAATATATTCTTTTGACTCATTTTTACTTCATGTAAAAATTAACTCGCGCGGCATTTAAAATGTTTTCGCGACGATAACAATCCATTTTCTTTGAGCGAGAATACCTTTGTTCAAAATTTTCGAGTAACTCGTGAAATTTGCCGTCGCCTAATTGATGAACTAGCCCCACACGATAATCAGAAAAGTCACTAACTTTAACTGTAAGGGTTCTAGCATCTTTGAACTTCTTTGGACACAACATCATAATAAAAATATACTAATTTAAGCTAATTTATTTGAAATACATATATTCCAGATTTTTTAGAAATTTCTATTCCGATATAAAAGCTAGAAGAAAGTTCGTCTGGATTTTACCTTTTTTTGGCACAAACGGTCACTTCAGGAAAATATGTTCTTTGAATTTCATTAAAGTATCCTTGAAGGTTAACCGATATTTTCGGGTAAAATATAGGAGGTCCACACATTAAAATAAATTATAATTTATAAATACCGATAATTGAAGGAATTTTCAGCGGATTTTGCCATTTGCACTTAAGTATTTTCTCCTTCTCAAGTACATAAAGTGTTTCTCCGAAAAAAATTTCACTCAGTTTTTTTTTCAATTTTTCTACTATATTCATTGGATGTGCTTGATAAAGCCAAACAATAAGCACTCAAATCTTAAATCTATTTAAAACTAAACAAGCTCAAGAATGTGGTTGAGCTTTTATGAATGTTTTCATTACGCATGTACCATGGTGCACACGTGATTGTTCTAAGCATTTTAGATTGAAACTTTTGTATTATATCAATGTTGGTTGCACAAGTCGTACCCTACAGTTGAATGCCATAGATCCAAATTGGTATTTTTAAGATTGCATTGTATAACAGGACTTTGTTGTCTAGACTAAGTTTAGAATTTTTGTTTAAAAGTCAATTTAAATCTGCCGCTCTTAACTTCATGCAAGTTATATGCTTGCTAGAGCTAAGTCATCCTCGAAAGTAGTTGTCAATACGTTAATATCTGTTGAAATGTCTGCTGTATATATTATGTACAGAGTTGGACCTTGCACCCTATCCTGAGGTAAAACAGACCTTATTACTCGTTCTTCTGATATGAAATCTGCTACTTTAACTGTAAATTTCTTGTTTCTTAAATATGACCCCAATGTCTTATGCAATTCGTAAGGTAAAACGTTTTTGATTTTCCATATAAGGTCTTCATGCCAGATCTTATCGAACGCCTGAGCTACATCTAGAAAAATAGCTGAACAGAACTCTCTGGACTCGAATGCTTTCCTGACTTCATTGGTAATTCTATTTACTTGCTCTACAGTGCCATGCTTAGCACGAAAACCGAATTGGTACGTTGGTATTATATTATTTTCGTGGAGGAAAGGAGTAATCTTTGATAGTAACACTTTTCTATAGAAAGACGGCTGTGTTAAGTCTTTCCCAGATTTATCTATCATGATGATCTGCGACTTTTTGCACGAAATTAGATAGTCTCCGAAACCAAGAATTGCATTAAAAAGCCAGGAGAGCACCACTATAGCAATATCTGGGAACCCAGTTATCATTTTTGGAGTAATATTATCGTGTCCTTATGCCTTTTTCGAATTTAGCTCTTTTATGATTCTAGTAATTTCGGAAGTAGAAGTCCTAATATACACATGTGACTCGTTAGCGCTATTGGGCAAAGTTGGCAGCTTAAAGATGTTCTTTGGGTAAGTAGGTTGAAATACCTTTTCTAGGAGATTTGCAAAGCAATTCGCCTTTTCCTCATGACTACGTGCCCAAATACCATTCAACTGTCTTAGAGGTATGTTGGAATCTACTGATGGCTTAAAAGACTTTTAGAGAGTTTTGCTTGCTAGAATTTGGACACAGTTTCTTTGTTATGCAGATTTCCGTTGAAGTAGAGTTGAAAGGGAGCGATTTAACTGCCATTCACGTCTAGCTCGCCTTTTCTCATTTACAAGTTTTTCTATTTCATTAATTATGATCTTTCTAAAACCAACTGGTTTATTGTTTCTTTTTGTTCCCAATACATCTGCATTAGTTATTACATCATTAAATTTTCGTATACTTTCATCAATGTCTCTTCCTGTATTTACTTTGCAATCAATATTGATGTGGCTGCTAATATATTTTCTATACTTCAACCAGTTAGTTTCATGAGATATTAGATAAACTTTTGGCTCAAATATCATGGGCTGTTCATATAACTTTATGAACGTTAATGATCAGATGATAAGTCTGTACTAATTCCCTGTCTGTAATTTTAAAACGATGTTGACAGTATATAGCCGTAAGGCTTAAGTAACCCCGATTTTTTAGGGATATTGTTGTAGCTTGTAACTGTGCTGTAGCATGAGCTTATAGAGCATAGTGGTTTAACCGATTTTTAACCAACATTAAAATTATTTTTATTTGTTAGATGAATTTCTGATATAAACACCGTTAGCTTTCCATAAACAGATATTTAGTACGCTCTTTTTCTACTTAATAAATTTTGCAGCATTTGAATTTGTGAATATTGGATATGTTTCATTTTTTTAAGTTGATTAAATTTTAAACACTGGCTGTGGTACTGTGTTTCTATTAAATATATTTACAACAGTTTTAATATCAAAACCGCATTCTTCCAATGCTTATTTGACTTCACTACGGCGGACTTTATACCCTTAATTACAACAACTAGGCCCTTAGAACTCTTCAGTTGATAGTTCTTGTTTTTATTCGACAAAAATATAACAATTTCCATAAAACTTTTTTCAGTGTAGGACTAAATTTTTATTTCGTCCATATTGCCTTTTTTAAAGGCACTATATGAAAATATATTCGAGGTGGCTTGACATTCACAACTGTGGTGGTACCGTTCGCATCGTCGTCCGAACCATTGCTTAGTAAGGCAAATCTGTTGCCATGTAACACTTCAGATTTATTCTTAATTAGTGTGCCGCCTTGAATGATTTTTTAAGATTGGCCACTGACTTTGAAGGACTTAATTTCCTTTTTATATAATAGTAGCGGTCAATGCCAGTTTGTACAGACGAGCCTTTTTTATTGGTGCATTCTCACCTGGGGTTATGTTTTTCTTCGCTGCCTCCGCGCTTTCTGGTACCTGCTTACTTGTTGGTGTGGTTACGTTTGCAGCTGGCAGTTGTTTAATTCCGTTCTCTGCAGCTTTTGCTGTCTGTAAGCTCTGCTTATGATGCCGCTCAGTTGGTCGCTGCGATGACTCATCATTCTCACCGTTGACTTCTTTGTTGGCAGGAACTGAATTCGCACCTCGACAAAGCTAAAGTAGGCCTTGTTGGTGGGACTGCAGAGCGCTGATGTTTTTTGTTTCTTTTATTGTTTTTTTCGCACTTATTTGTTATTTTATTATGTTTATTGCTTGTAAAATGTTAAATATTTGGTGTTTCTATGTTTTGATTAACACTTTCGGCGTTATTGCCTAACGCTTGCACTTAATGCATTTTTTTCAATCTTTGTTTATTTTTTTTTTGTAAGTTTTTACGGAACGCATCAAGACACATCCGTATAGATTGAAAGCCGAAAGGTAAGCCGAATCCGAAAAAACCATGTCAAAGCAAATGGTTATATTGACAGTTTTCTTCGATTATCAAAGTGTAGTGCACTCCACATTCCTTTCGACCTTCCAAACTGTTAACAAGGAATACTATTTGAATAATAATTTATATAATAATGGTTTGTGTAGTTTGTACGAGGCTATTCGTAAAATAAGCCGGAATAAGAGTCGACAACTCTTGGTTTTTACACCACGATAATGTAGTACATTTGCATACTGCTATAATTTTTCGCGAGTTTTTCGCCAAATTTTCTACCAATATCGTGCCGCCATATGACCTGATTTAGCTCCGTGCGCCTTCTGGCTATTCAGCAAACTCAAACAACTGCACCGTGGAAAAGATTTTGAGATAATTGAAGACACTATGCCATGTTCATTTTTGTTCCCAGCTCCAATAAAGTTCTCAGATGCAAATATTAATATCTCTAGCGTATTTATTTGTTGATTTATGACACTTTTAACACGTTTAGTGTTATCCCCGATTTCATAAATTTTATAGTGTCGGTTTAAGTGCTTACATGGCATACTAATACATACAACCTCTTAGACGGGCAGAGCCATGCCCATATTTTTTAAATCTCTTGCCCACAGGTGTTTCTGGCTACATCAATTCTCTGTACCAAATAACAGTTTTGTATCTTAGCTTAGTGCTCAGTTATGGCGTTTTATACGTTTTCGATTAATGTCATTTTGTTGGCGTAGCCTTGTCCGAATACGTCCATCTACGTACTCGTCCTCATTTGCAAAGAACGCGTGTACCAAGTTTCATTAAAATACCTCAATTTTTACTCAGGTTATCGCTTGCACGGACGGACAGACAGGCAGTCAATATTCAACTCGTTATGTCATCCTGATCATTTATATACTATATATGTATATATAACTCCATACACACTTATCTCGATTAGTTTTCGGTTATGCAAGCAGCAGTGAACAAAACTATTGCACTCTGCAGCAACATGCTACAAAAGTATAAATAATGCATGATCGGGGTAAGTTACTTTTTTCGACCTTGAAGAGTCGATTCGGCGTCGTTTTCGAATCAAATTTGGTTCAGCAATGAGGTTCATTTCTGGCTCAATGCGTATGTAAACAAGCAAAATTGCCTCATTTCGGATGAAGCGCAATCTGAGAGAAGAAGAGCCGCCACTTAATCCAAAAAGAACAATGGTTTAGTGTGGTTTGTGGGTGAGCATGATAATCGAATATTTGATGCCTGAAATTGATGCTCGCAATCTCGGTGACATTTGGTTTCAACAAAACGACGCCATTTCCTACACATCGCATCAATCAATGGATTTATTGAGAGAACATTTCAGTGAGCAGATAATTACACAGTTTGGGTCGGTCGATTGGCCACCAAGATCGTATGATATCACAGTGATTCAGGCCTTGTAGCTAAACATCACTCGTGTCATTCGCCAGTTACCAGTCGAAATGCTCGAACGAGTCATCCAAAATTTAACTCAACGGATGAACCATCTGGGACGTAGCCGCGGGCAACATTTTAAAAGTTATAATCTTCGTGAAAAAATAGCAAAGAATGTTCTTTCGAATGACAATAAACATTCCTAATTAAATTTGACCGCGAAATGATATACATATGTATAATTAAACAAAGTTCTGGTAAAGTCAGTTATATTCATCAGATTAAAGTGCAATTGAACGAGTGTGTCGCCGCAAATGTGTAGTCTAAAGTGGATAATACTGTTTTGAGTGAGCACAATATTGATATTGGTTATGCCACAGTGAACATATTTTTTACTAATAATGCCGAAAATTTAAGAATCCAAGGGATTACACTTGAGGTTTAATTTTGAAAATGACTAATACAAAAATCTGTCAATAAAAAAGTAATGAACTTGTCATTTACAAATTTTTTTAACGGTTAATTTGTACAAATACTTAGAAATATGGAAATTTGTTGAGCTTATGGACAAAAATACCGAAATTTTATCCACTACGGACAAATAGTATGATCATAATACATATTTAAAATCTTATTAACAATTTTAAATATCGTAGTCTGTGCCAACCCAAACCCATATTTTTGTCATGGAAATATAAATCAAAACTAATGTCCATTTAATAATTATTTACCTTTACTTGAGCAATAACTGAATTGAATTGTTTTTATTTATCATAAAAAAAATTTCAGAGTTTTAATTATCGGTCAAATCTTCATTTTTAGGATTGACAAAATCAATGAAATTTCGACTGGAAAAAAAATGAATTTCTTAATTCCATAAAAGTGTTTGGTTGATCTGAGGGCGTTATATATGTACATTTATACATACATATGTAGTTACTTTGTATAAAGATGAAAAGTTTGTTGAGTTATTTCTATAGAAATATCCCGAAGGTAGACGATACAAGCTACAATTTGGAGACAGCAAATGTAACATTAATAGAAGTATTTCGAACATAAAGAAATGGTACAATCTATAATTCTCAGGAATATAATTTTGAGTAAAATTAAGTCTTCGAAACGTTTTGCTGCTCTTCAGTCATTTTTGTTTTATCCACTACGTACAAATATGATCATAATATTTAAAAATCTTTTTCATATGGATTTCACTGATCATGAAAGCTTCACTTTGGCTTCAACCTTTTTGTTATCATAATATGAATAAAATTTAACAATAATTCACCTTTGAGTGAGCAATAATTGAATTGAATTGTTTTTGTTTTCGTTTAAAAATTTTCAGCTGTTTAATTATCTATCAAATCTTTATATAAAATCAATAAAACTTCGACTGAAATTAATTAAAGTTCGTAAAACGTTCGTAAAAGAGGACTGATCTGAAGTTGTATTGCTTCAACATTAATTCAACTTACTGTAGTTGAAAACCTTAGTAAGAATATATATGTATGTATGTTGAGTGCGTATATTTATTAAAATAACGTTTTCCGTTTTCCCATAACGTTTAACGTTTTTTTTCAAGGGCCGCAGAACTTGACATTTGTCTCGGGTGGTAAATTGTATCTGGCCGGCCTTTCGTACATTCTTACATATGTATTATTTTGATAATACAAAAACATGTGTGTATAAATGATCTTTCATTTCCTTAAAGCTAAACAATACAAACATACATACATATATTGGCATGAGTGAGTATGTATAAATAGTCTTGTTGAATATTTACGTCACATGAGTAAGAAACAGTGAAGCTATTTGTTTATATTTCTATGGAATTTGTAAGATATTTTTAAATTGTAAATTTATATGCGCGCGCATCTATTTTAATAATCGATAGGAACTCAGCCTCCAGCAAAACACTTTTGCAGATATGAAAATTTAAACTATTGCATTGTTCTTGCTTTTTTCTAGTGACTTACGCTGAAGAATACTTAAAAATTTTACATTTAACTTTTTTTTTGAAATCAATAGATTACTAATACATAGGTCTTTGTATGTACATATATCTTAGTAACAGGTTATTTTACTTCATGTAAAAAAGTTTATCTAACCCCTAAACGAATATAGTATATATAATTATTATATACTTACATACTAACATAAGTGTAAATGTGTCGTCATATAATATAAGAATGTAAGTAATAAGTTTTAGTTATACTACATAATACAGATAAAAACTTACCGAATTGTTTATGCATAAAAACAGACGTTAAACTATATGTATGTTAGTTCATATAGGTATGTTGATATATAATATACTACAATGCAATAATCGAGTGTTAATCAGATGATTGAGAAAATTTCTCGATTACCATACCCTTTGTATAATATAACGTATAATACAAATTATTTCAATAAATTTATAACATTTAAAGTCAAACAGTTATTATTCTATAATTTTAAGAATATACAATGTATGAAATGCTACACGTATACTATGTGTTGTCGTGTGGAAGTATGTGAATACGAGTACGTGATTAAAAAATTCATTCGGAAAACTTTCGAATATAATGATGTCCTAATTCAGAAATCTTGTTTTAAGTTTGACATGTTCCTTCTTACAATAAACCGAAATAAAACATAAGTACATGGATAATGAAATATAATTTATTGATGCGATATTCATAAATCACCATTTATATTAATTCACAATATTTTTGGTATTAGTAACCCTGGGATTTACGAAACTTGCGAAATGTAACTTTTTTCAAACTTGTTTCAATTCTCCTCTTGTCGTTCATCATTGAAAATTAAATCAAATAAATACATTTGGTTTCAATATTTATAAAATAGTCATATTTATACTTTTGAATGGCCTACAATTAAAGTTTATCAAAGGGCTCTACGATTAGAGTTTTATATTCGAAATAAAAATGTGCTTCCAAATATTTTCAAAATCGCTTATATATATTTTAATTAGTGAGAGCATGGTAATCATTAATATTCGTGTTGTGTAGCTTTGCACACGTTCCCATGCTTTATTTAAATAACTTTTGAATGGATTAGCACAAATATTTGAATGCACATACATACATATGTATTTTAAACGACGCGCATCATACTACATTTTAACTCACGAATTGAAAGCAGTTAAGGAATATAGACAGTATATAACTTCACAATTTATGTATGACTCTATTAATAATTGGAGAAAGCTTACCGATACAGCATATGAGCTAATGATAGGCCTGCTAGTATAGGTCCTACGGGTAGTAAATCCACTTTCGTAAACCATTTTTGTTCGGTACAAATTAACTTAATATTTGAATATTTTTACAAATTATATTATTGTTTGCACTATTTCCCAGTTTTTTTCGTTCGTCTCGGTGTCGTGTGTGTTCACTTAGCGCCCGTTCGACTTCTTCTGATTTCAGCAATAATTAATGTACATGAATTTGAATATTTTTACAGAATGTTTTTACTGCGAAAATTCAGTCACAATATGCACTCTCAGTGCTAAATTATTTTTGGAAACACCACCACCTAGAGATTTTATCGAGTATTAGGCTACCGTTGTATATTGTTATTCCATATAGTATACATACATATGTATGTATGTGCACACGTACATATGTATAAGGCCAAAATATCATGGACTACGTTGCTGACATCTACATGTACGTTAATACATAAATATATATATTAGGGTTTGTCATTCTGAGTCAACCTTTTTTTTCAACTGAAAAACAGGCTAACAACTTTCGAAGATGTGAAAAAGAAAGTCACTCAAAAAATGAGCTCTTAATATTAATATTGTACCTATGTACATACATGTTTGTTTATAAAAACATAAGCAGATACGTAAGTACATGCATGTTATAATATGTAATAAAGACTAGTAAGGGTGCACCAAAGTCTCTACAATAGAGTTCAAAATTTATGTATACTGTTTAAACCATAACGCCTCATTGTTAGAATAAACCAAATAGACATTGAGTCTGTTTTGAACACTTTGGAAACCAAAATTTAAAAAAAAACAGCATTTTGTATTATAATATTGAGTCTGTTATTATATTTGTGAAATTTTGCAAAGAGGTGTCCCCATACTGCTACTGGAAAGCTACTACCCTTATGGGTCTTTTTCAATTAAAGTTGTTCGTTTGAAGCGTAAACAACATATTTTGATACACTCACCACATGTTTGTATAAAGTATAATAGTTTTGTTCACCTAACAGTTGTTTGCATCACCTAAAACAAATCGATATTGATACATACATACATATGTATCCTATGTACTACTGTGATCAAATTGAAAGGTGAATTTTGTCCATTTCATCTCTTTCAAAGTAATCCCCTCTCACTATAATACACTTATGCCAACGAATTTTTCAGTCATCATAGCACTTGGAAAAATCCTTCGTCTTGTTGGCCATCAGAGCCTTCTTCGATTCAGCTTTTATATCCACAATCAAACCCAGTATGAGATGATGCATTATCGCACTTCTTTGTTCAATAAATTTAGACAGTAAAAATCGAATCTAATAAATATTTTGACGTGAAATTTAGCAGACAGGTTGGTACTACCAACTTACAAAAAAAAATTTACTGATTCTAAAAACAAGTGAAATATAAATTAAAAATTCACCTCAATTTGATCACAGTATTATAAATATATAAATAATAAGAAAGACTAGAGTGGTGGAAATCTGTCCGACTGTCCGTTCAGGCTGTAACTGAACAACGAATTAAGATATCTTGATGAAACTTGTTACACATGTTCTGTGACACTGTAATAAGTTTGGTATTATAAATGATAGAACTATTGAAACGCCCTCAAAAATTAAACATATTCCCATGTCATGCAACGCATGCATTACTGTCCTGTTTTGTCTAAGTATGCAACGCTTTGTATTGTATTCGTAAGCGCTATTGCGTTAGTTTGTGGAAAATATGAAATTCATGAATGCATGACAGCCCTATTAAATGCGCATTAGCTGTCCAAATTTACATGAGTTTTTTTTTTGCATGCATTACTGTGTATATACTTTACCACTTACTTTTCGCACCCACTCCGGAAAGAAAACTTTTAGAACGTAATGTTTAGTACAGTCTTTTGGTCGAAAAAATAGAGGTTACCTGGAAAGTTTTCCGGGAGTTTTGAAATTTGGCAATTTTATAGATTTTGGTATGCTCTTGCCAAATTTCAACTTTGCCACCTCGTATATTGAAAAAATTCCGCCCAAAAGCAGTTTTTTGATAATAACTCCTTTCCGGCTCATTTTACAGGAAAAACATATCCATACAAATTAAAAGTAGAGGAAATTTTCTACAATTTATGTCTTAATCTTTTCTTTCCTAAAATCAATAGTTTCGGCGTACGAGCACCGTAAAGTGTAATTCAATATAAGTTTCGGCAGAAATACTCATTTCCACACCACCATGAGGTAGAGATACCTTATTTTTATGCCATGGTCATTTCTTATATGCTAAATCTTGTCATTTATATTTGCAAGATATGTTTCATTTGAAGCAAAGAATGGCAGCTGAAGAATATGAACTATTTACAAGGAAAGGGTATTTCACAATTAGACGTTCTGACAAATTTTTGTGTGGTACGTGATCAGATATGACAATTGAGCAGTCGTTAATGAGGACGATGAAATGTCTTGGTGGGCTTAGTCATGGTCGAGGAGTCAAGGAAAGCGTGCTACAATATTTGGGACGAGGTTGAGACATTTTGCGATGTAGCTTTTTCCAATTCCGAGCAGCATGTCGAAATAAGAACTTCACGAGTTAAACGTGACAATGATGACGTCAAAAAATTGGTGGATTGGTTGTCCAATCATCCACCTTTTCCAGAATTGAAGAAAACCATGTCAATAAGCACTGGAATTATCGGAGATGAAAAAGTTAACTGTCATATGTCTCAAGAAGTTGGTGCTGGCATTTCGAAAATCATTGGCACTGATTTCCATACTGTAAAATTTAAACGTAATGACAGAGTAAAATCACTTGGTATTATGAGTACAGGCATTCGGATAGAAAACGAGTTTGTCCTGATTAATCCTTTGTTAATTTTTCAAAGAATGTGCATCGCTAAAAATTCTGAAGATGAACTTGAAAATTTTCTTACGTACGAACTTGCTCCAATTCCGTTATCCCTTTTCAATGACGAGGGCATGCGCAAATGTATCAAATTCACGATGTATCAGGCATTAGAACACCATTCTGGCGATATTAATTTTGAAAATACCATATACATCATCGATGGAGGATACTTATTACACCGAGTCGTTTGGCAACAGGACGAATCATTTTCATCTATTTGCAATAAATAAATTGCTTACGTCCGATCGCACTATACCTCCAATGCCATTATAGCATTTGACGGATATCCAGAAGATATAGCAGCCCGTAGTACCAAGTAGAACGATCCCGACGATCAAGAAAAACTGCTTCAGTAGACATACTTTTCGACGAAACAATGACGCCAACTGTATCCCAAAGTAAATTCCTGGGTAACGATGAAAAAAAGAACCGCCTCATTGAAATGTTGAAGATAAAATTTGAAGCTGAACACTTCGTGGTTAAACAAGCCACCGAAGATGCGGATACGTTAATAATTAATATCGCAATAAACTTCTCGTTCTTTTAACAGCGCTATCAACGCATCCAAATATATACATCCTCAAACCAGGAAAAGGAAAAATTTCAGGACAAATATACTTCATAAACAGTATAAAAGATGAAACAGCCTCAAATCATATTGCATTTTTACATGCCTTTAGTGGTTGTGATACCAAATCGGCATTATTTTATTAAGGAAAAATTAAATTTATTAAAGTACTCCAAAAAACCCCAGATTTAAACGAGATTATCGAAGTATTTAAAATCCAAATGCAGATCCAGAAAACATTGCTAAAGCTGGAGAACGTTTCCTTGTCGCATTATACAGCTACAGCGATGTGAAAAGTCGAAAAAGTACATCTCTAAATAAATATAGATATGCATGCTTCACAGCATCAGCATATAAGAGAAAATTCAATTTTGCGTCGCTACCACCAACAGAAGCAGCAGCACGACAACATTCGTTTCGAACTTATCACCAAATTCAGCAATGGTATGGAAACGAAAAAAATGCAGAACAATGGGGATGAAAAACAAACAGGAACGGGCTCATTCATGTTACTACATTCGATCCCCCTGCTACGGAAAGCTTACTGAAACTTATTTCTTGCAAATGCAAGAAAGGTTGTCAAAAAGCTTGCGGATGCAGAAAAGCAGGACTAAAGTGCTCCGTCGTGTGCACGAACTGTGGTGGTTCTTGCGATAATTCGCCATTTCCGTCACAAGACGACATTGAAGAAGAAGAAACGGACAATATTCTCGAGCAAATAAACGATGAAATCGAGAACGAAGAGAACCACGATGAAATTGATGATCCCATCGTCGATGATGCCGAAGAAACTTCCGTCTTCGATAGTTCAATCGGTATTGAAGACGATGAAAACCCAACACCTGGTCCGTCAAGAAGAATGAAGCGACGAGTATTTTTGCCGAAACGTGTATTGAATTAAACTTTACGGTGCTCGTACGCCGAAACTATTGATTTTAGGAAAGAAAAGGTTCAGACATAAATTGTAGGAAATTTCCTGATGCCGGAAAGGAGGAAGAACTGCGCGAGCGGCAAACATACGAGGTGGCAAAGTTTAAATTTGGCAAGAGTATACCAAAATCTATAAAATTGCCAAATTTCAAAACTCCCGGAAAACTTTCCAAATAAAAATATTAAATGAATGTACTAGTTTCCTTTTACTTCAAAAGGGATCACAATTTTATTTCAAGATAATAAAACGTTATAGTAAAAATCTCCCTGGTCGGATACCAGTGGAGGCGTGACAGTGAATGAATGTAAATGTATGAATTTGAGGGTCGGATACCAGTGGAGGTGTACAGATATATTTATGAAATTATAAAAAAGCACACTCGAAAACAATATATTGGTTGAGCTGCTGCGAAGATCGACTGATGTGGGAATATGCTTAAGTTGCGCGTCGAACAGAAACGAAAAACCGTCCGCTGATGTGGATTGCTCGCAAGATCAACAAATGTGGGAAGATGGTTGAGCTGCGCGCCGAAGATACGAGAAAAGAACATCCGCCGATGTTTACTGATCGCAATTCGTGGTCGAAAGAGAACGTCCGCTTCTAGGACGAAGGTTTTTGCTCGTTTGGCGGTGATGGGTTAGTAACTGCGTGTATTGGTGTGTGTGTGTGGTGTATTCTGCTGATTCCAATGGATATGTGGTGTGTGAGGAAACTGCTGTCTTCAAGTGTGATGTATGTATCAGTGATGCTTGTGAGTGGTGTGTTGTGTGGTGTAGTGGCGCATGAGGGCGGGAAGCTTAACTCATTTAGCCTCGGTGCAAATATTTAAAATGAAATGTTCCCCGTTGAAGTAAGTAATTTATATTAAAATATATGTTTTTTTTATAAAAATTTAATTGTTATTTCATTACCTTTTTATCCATTATCAGTAATTTATATTATTACAAGAACAATTTACAGGACCATTCATAAACGTCAAATAAAAGCATTTTATATTTTGTCAAAGCAGGGTCGTATTGCATAAATGATTTGCATGGCATCGGCATATGATTTAAAAAATGCTTTGCATATAGAGTTTACAAAAGCTGTCAAAGTCTTATGTATAATCCTAATAATAACATAAATAAATAATACAAAATAACAATTTAAATTTAATAAATTACATATATTTAAATATAATTTACTTACTTCATCGGCGAATCTTCTATTTCCAACGCAATGCATGCAAAACAAAACTCATGCAAAGAAAAAATGGTTGTCATGCGTTCATGAATTTTATACTTTGCATAAATTAATGGAGTGGAGTTTATGAATATTGTGTATGAGAGGCAGAGAACGTATATCGCATGGATAAAATGATACAAAACTCTTTGATTCCAGAGAGAGCTGCCCAAACTCACATTTTTTATAACATTTGCTAATGATGCCACTGCTGAAAAATATTAGATTGTGTATTTTATAAACAACTTTTGGGTATTTTGCAATATTCACACTACTATACAAAGTGCGTTCCAAAGTAAACAGGACTTAAAAAAAAATGATTTTTTCAGCAAAATTACTTTATTTTATTCAAAATAGTCTCCTTCTGCTTCAATACAGCTTTTTGCACGGTTAAAAAGCATGTCGAACGAATGTTTTAGCTCGTTGGCCGTTACGGCCGCCAGTATGCCGGTGCAAGCCTTTTGAATGGGCTCTAAGTCTGCTTTACGCTTTCCTTTCATGGGCAAATGCATTTTTTCCGAAAAGGAAGAAGTCGCACGGTGCCATATCAGGTGGTTAATGGTTAAAATGTGATTTTTGGTCAAACAAACCTCTTTAATAATGTCCTTCCTGCTACGGGATAGGCAATCATCGCCATAAAATTGTTTCATCAGTGGAAACGTTTTGGTAGAAGTTTTACCAATTTTAAAACAAAATGTAATGTTGCCTCTATGTTCGAAGCTCATTTTCGCACCGATAACACAAACATACTGACACTTAAAACGCAATAACTTCACTTCCAATTGATGAAATGTCATGATATTGGACAATTGATGACGATAGCAAATTCTAACGCACCAGTCGATGTATAAATGACGCCACCAGAAATAATATTTACATACATATGTATGTATATGAACCCTTGATTTTGAAAGTGGTATAAGTCAAAAATTTTAAAAATCTATTTTATCAGCTATTACTTATCAAATCTTAATAAAATAACATAATCTGAAGATATTAGCAGCATGCCATGCAAATTAACTCTTTAAAATGTGTTTATGTTTTAGTTGTTAACTGAAATACAGATATTGTTCGTTTTGATAGTGGTATAAGTCAGTGTGTTCACAAAGTTATTTTGTCATGTCTTCAGATAGTGGTTCAGGTATAATGAAGTAAAACTTTTAATGTAAAAAAAAGAATATACGGAAATATTGATTTCCTTCCATTATACACAACCATTAGACCAACAAGAAAAGAAAAACGTAAAGATATGATGGATCTACCTATATTCCACCAATTTTTCACAAACACTTTATTTCCCTAAATACTAATGAATAATTTACTTAGTCGCAATGAAATGAGTTTGAATCAAATGTTAATTGCTAATAAAATTGTTTTATTTGTGGTATAAGTCATTTATAGAGTCATGCAGTTAATTTTGAAAGTGGTACAAGTCATTTAAGCCTTTCAAAACCACATTTTATTTTAAAAATGGCTATAAATTTCACACTCATGATAAATACTTGTTTGTTGGGACTACTTTACTGTCGAAAAATCATAATCCATAATGGAAGAATATTTTTTAATCCTTTAAAATGCAAAACTCTAAATATCTCGAAACAAAAAAAATATGACTTATACCACTTTCAAAATCATGGGTACATAATAGTTTGTCAAAAAAGTCTTGCGGTATTTTCACTAGTTGGCGCTGAAAGCGCGTAGTTCTAGTTTTATTCGTCGCATCGGGTCATGCTATACCTTTTTGGAAAGCTCATTTCACGCGCTAACACGTGTTTGATTGATTATCGTTTCTTTTAAGTCGTTCGTGAGTTATAGCGTCGCAAACATGAAACACAATGTAAAGAGAAAATACGGCATATTTTACAGTACTACTACGAAAAAGGCAAAAATGCATCTCAAGCCGCCAATAAAATTTGTGCAGTTTATGGACCCGATACAGTTTCCATTTCCACCGCACAACGATGGTTTCAACGTTTTCGTTCTGGTGCAGAGGTGGTCGAAGATGCGCCACGCTCCGGAAGGCCTGTCGTCGAAAATTGCGATAAAATCGCTGAATTGGTCGAAAGAGACCGGCATAATAGCAGCCGTAACATCGGTCAAGAGCTGGGCATGAGTCATCAAAAATTCATTTCAATTTCAATAAAAAAAAAAAATTCAATAAAAATACCGCAAATACCCATTATATTAGATATATATTCCGACCACACACTTCTTTATTTTTGACATTTTCGATCAATTATACAAAACACTAAATTAAACACTGATCAAAATTCCCTGATCTCCATCACCGTCAAATAATCAGGGAACGTGTTTGAGCGAGAGTTTCGTATCATTTTATCCAAGGTTCATGGAAGGTCCAACTACGGACAAGCTTGTGAACTGTCAAAAGCTAAAATATGCGGTGAGGGTGTTTCACCACAGTTAGCTTAGAACGAGAAATTTTAAAAGTGGCCCGTGAACCGAGCTCAGCATTCAATGAAACTTTTGCTCAGAAATATACATTGCTATTACGGACGTACCATACATATGTACATATGTCGGCCTTTTGCTTATATTTTTATACGTTTACATGCAATCATATAAAGTGATATGATTACCATTTTGCGTATTTTTTATGAATATATGCAAAACTGATAACATTTTAATTAAAATATTTTCAAAATAATATTGGTAGTTAATGTGCGAAAAGTGTAAGTTTTTAAATATTTCTTATGTTCATAGGCACAATTCCGATTTCTTTGACGTGTTCTGTAGGTACCGTTCGAAAGAGGAAGTCCTCCTGATTAAAAAATGCCGACTGTAAAGTTAAAAAATTCCCAAAAGTCGAACATTTCAACAGGCTTAAATTAAATTAAACTGTAAACATTTAAACATTTAAACTAATAAGAACAAGTGTGCCTACCAATTCAAATTAAAATGAGTATAAATAATCTTTCTATGCGTATGAATATTTTATTTTTAAATTTAATAAAAATATAGTAATATTGTATAATAATATTACGTAATAAAATAATAAAATACTTAGGTTACCCCGGGTATTAGCTCGATCTTTTTTAAAGGAGTACTACGCAAAGGTACTTCAGTGATCTAGGGTATTGGCTCGACTAGGGTTTTTGTTTTCAGAGCGCGGTCGAAAGCCGCTAACGCAGAACTAAGCACTACGCGAAAGTGCTTCAGTCACTTCCGATATTGGCTCGACGTGATATTATTTTTTAGAGCGCGGCCGAAGGAAAATGTTGGAAATAATGTTTTTATAGTCGTTAAACAATCCTTCATATTTGTTGTTTAAGATGTGGCAACGCTCGTTTTCCTCAGAATTGTGAACAATCTAACCTTTTTAGCCATCAGTGTT
The DNA here is from genome assembly GCF_016617805.1 of Bactrocera tryoni. NCBI lineage: Eukaryota > Metazoa > Arthropoda > Insecta > Diptera > Tephritidae > Bactrocera > Bactrocera tryoni. The sequence goes on along the minus strand of NW_024395878.1, from coordinate 7,348 downwards.
CTAAGTGATTTTTAAATTAATAAATTTAACTAATATGTAGAGTGTATATTTAAATATACAAAGTGAAAATGAGAAATACTATGAGTTATTGATACAAATTTTGAATTTAAAACTACAAATATTTAAAAAAATTTAAGTGTTAGTAACGTTATTTTATTTTCTATCAGCACATACAAGTATGTACTAAGTACAATTTAAATTCAAATCAAGACATTATAGTTTACCAGTAATAAAATGTGCGCCCACTGCTCTACAAGTATATGCACTTACATATGTATGTATGTATATACGACATTGCCGAAAAAATAATGTATACATACACACATGTGTATACATGTAAATATGTCACCCACAAAAACTCTAAACATTAGGGGTATTCTCTTGCTCTTGCAAAACCCTTGCACGGTGCACGAATTGCAGATATTTCCTCTAGGTGTACCGGCACAACAACAAACACACGGAAAAATTTATTTGCAATGGCTGTGAAATATGTCAGACCAAAACCCATGTTTATTCTCGTGCAATGACACGTAAAAAAATAATTGCAACCCTGTGCTAGCTGTCATTTTACTTAAATTCATATTTTGACGTTAAATTCTTGAGGAAGGTAAATTTTAAATAGATTTTATAATATCTATTTAAATCGTAAAGATTTGTTAGAGTTTTTCTGTTAAGAATGAATGCAGAAGGTGCGCCAATTTACAATAGCCATGCACAATAGTTATTTACAATAAATTGACGGAATCAGCCGTTCATACATCACTAGATTCTGCAATGGGTGCTCCCGTGCCCTTGTATATTTCGGTATAGGATTTTTGCAATCTGCAATCTTGCAAGAGCAAGAGAATCCCCCTATTGTTCTATAAAAATAACAATCATCTAAAATAGCATCAGCAGCGTCGCAAGTCACTATGACAAATTTGTAAAAAAAATACACAACTACAACATTGTCAACACCGCAAACCTCCGAGGCACAGAAATATGTGAAAACGTGGCAACATTGCTCTTGTCGATTTAAAATATTTTACAAAACTAAAATATTTTTCGGCGGCTCTGCATCTGCATCGATATGTATGCAACCTCATACATAAATATACATATTTATGCTGGTTACTTGTTGAGGCAGTTACAGCGCCAAGGAAAGCGGTGACAATCGGCGTTCGTTCGTTTGTGTTTTTCGGCACAGCTCGGATTTTCTTCCAACAACACAATGTTGTGAAGCTTTGTCGTCGCGTCAGTCCTTCGATGCATTGACTTTTTGACATAGCGTGATCTTCGGCCATTCCTTGTCCGTGAAGTGCTGATCACAACACGACTGCAGGCCGACAGTTGTCGCTCTCGCTAACTTCAATTTAATCCTATATTTTCCAACGACAGTAGGATGACAGTAGAGTTGACAGTAGAATGGAAGATAGAGAGATGAGGTAGAGTGGTGATGCCACTAATATGTAAAATGTAAAATTATTCACAGCTTTAACAAACTTTAAGTTATTTTACAAATAAAAGCATAAAATAGCTATATTATAGCTCTATTATATCATTTGTAATAACAATTGATAATTTAAAGCAAAAATATTTACCTATTTACTTATTTTTTGCATAAAAAATTTCACTTTTAACAAAATATTAAAATTTCATTGAAGTGAAAAGAATTAGTATGGCCACAACGAAATTGTGTACATACAAAATGGACAACTGCGTTGTTATGAGTAAATGCCGGCCATTGTGTTGTTGCTGGTTCTCACAAATGTACATGTAGTAAGATGCACAACGACGTTTTCGGTTCACTGTCGTGCTGGTGCTGCTGCCTGTCGCGCTCTATGTGTTCAGCACTTGATAACAAAGGCTTCGCATGAAACAATAAGTGTACATATTTAAAAACAAAATTGTGTGTGGACAAATTTACAAACATTATGCGTATGGTTCTTTTATATTTGTTTACATGCGCACATAATTATATATGGGCAAATGTGCAACCGCTTGGTCTTTTAACATGATATCGAAAAGTTTATTGACCAAAGCAAATATTTATTTAAGTATATAAATATACATATGTATGCCGTACCAAACCTATATAAAATGCATATTTAGGTAGTAGTACAAATCTTATTGAATACTTATGTATGTATGTATGCATGTATATTTGCAAAGATTTTGTGGAATTCATCATAAAATAGCTCAATTTTAAAATACATACATATATACTTACGTTTCTCATTTAACGCTGAAAATGCTCAATTCTGCTGTTTTCGTGTCCCCTGATGTTAAGTAAGTTGTCAAACACGCTAATAATTTTATGTGGTGAAACACGCTCATCCAAAACAGTAAATATCCCAAATTGAAATATCCCTAAATTTTTGTCATCGTGAACCTTCTCTATGAATATACGTTCTCTGAATGTATGTATGCACATACATACATACATATACATATGTATGTATGTGGCTCGCATTTACTTTCCTAAACATACAGTCAAATGTGCCAAAGAATTTACATATATAATGGGTTGTCAAAAAAATCTTGCGGTACTTTTATTGAATTTTATTTTTTTTTTGATTGAAATTGAAATGAATTTTGCCCAGCTCTTGACCGATGCTACGGCTGCTACTATGCCGGTCTTTTTCGACCAATTAAGCGATTTTATCGCAATTTTCGACGACAGGAGCGTGGCGCATCTTCGACCACCTAATATTAGGTTGTCAAAAAAGTCTTGCGGTATTTTCGCTAGTTAGCGCTGAAAGCGCGTAGTTCTAGTTTTATTCGTCGCATCGGGTCTTGCTATACCTTTTTGGAAAGCTCATTTCACGCGCTAATTAATTGTCGTTTCTTTTAAGTCGTTCGTGAGTTACATATAGCGTCGCAAACATGGAGCAAAATAAAGAGAAAATACGGCATATTTTACAGTACTACTACGATAAAGGCAAAAATGCATCTCAAGCCGCCAATAAAATTTGTGCAGTTTTTGGACCCGATACAGTTTCCATTTCCACCGCACAACGATGGTTTCAACGTTTTCGTTCTGGTGTAGAGGTGGTCGAAGGTGCGCCACGCTCCGAAAGGCCTGTCGTCGGAAATTCAGTTTGTGGGTCCACCGTCCTTTAGTTGAGGTTTGCCACCGTTGCTGCCATATACTTATGCTATTCTTTATCTCTTTTCTCTTTTGGATTTCTGTAATCGCCGGCATACTAGCTAGTACTTCAGCTGATTCGCTGGAAATAGGTCGGAAAGCACTTGTTATTCTTATTGCTGTGAGTCTATGCACCGCATTTATTGGTTTGGCATACGCTTTTATGTTTAGTGTCTGTATCCATACTGGAGCTGCATAAAGTATAACTGAGCTCATCGCTTTTGCGATTAGAAGTCGGCGGCTGGAGCGCACACACTCTCTATTTGCAATCATTCTTGATATGGCATTATAAGTTTGATTTGCTTTATTTGCTATGTTTGCCAAATGGTGCTTGACTATCAGTTTGGTGTCCGATATTACCCCTAAATACTTCAACTGTGGTTGTGAAGTAATCACGCACTCTCCTATAGTGCCTATAGTTTCCTCAATTTTCCATTGGCGCAGACCATTTATGCATTCATGCAGTAATGTAAAGCCATTTTTTTCTTCTCTGCAGCAAGATGTACATGTTTGTCCATTGCGAGACCATATTGCTGCTTTGCCACTTACATCTGTAATCCAAGTGCTTTCCGAACGTTGGAAATTTTGCTCACTTAGTAAGGCGACATCAATGTTACTTTCTATTACGATTTGTTGGAGCAGGGCTTGTGCTGCAGCGCAGTGGTTTAGGTTCAGCTGTAATATTCTCATTTTTCTATTGTATTTAGCAACATCACGTATTTAGGGCCAGTCGTGCTTAGAATTGAATGTTCTCCTTTGCAGAGCGGTGTGTTAATGCATGCTTTTGCAACATGTCTAGCGCTTCCACCACATGTGCAAAGAGAGGACTTGTGGATCGGACTACAAAATTTACGCGCCATGTGGCCTGAAGGGAAACATCTGTAACAGCGAGAAATTGGGGAGTACTGCTGCTTACCAGTTCTCGCATAGCTTGGCTTATGTGTCTCTGTCTGGACATCTTACTTCCTAGCTCCTTTATTTTCCTGCCCAATTTGCAAAAAATATTGGTAGATTCTGTACTTTGCGTTCTATCGGATTTGCCGCTCTTAATTTCATTGTCAGCTTCTTCAAGTGCCAAAGTTTAGTACAAAATCTGATTTTATCAATAAATTTGACACAGATTCAGACTAAAACAAGCCTGTCATATGGCTGGTTGGTTGGGTTAGGCTTGGGAGGAACCCGAAGAGCAGCCACCTCCACGCGTTGGGTTCTGGGTGACCAATACAGGTTAGCTGAGAGCTGCAACCATTTTCACCTTGCGCTGTGGCGCGGCGCATTTTCGCTCGTATCTCGGGAACGGTTCGTCCTACGGCCATGATCACTTATACCATTTCGGTAGCAAATGACGTAACAAATAACTTTTGTTTTCTACATTTTGCCATGAGATGCGTATTTCAGGCGCTAGGTAGACAACTTCACGATTTTAGGCGAATTTCCGAAATTTCAAGGCCGGAGTTGGGGTTGAAGATGCAATCCGATCTCAAAACAAAAAGTTGCATTGGAATCAGGAAGTACTAAGGCAACTTTCCCGCACTATTAGAAATCCCGAATCGAAAAAAGTCCGGAATCGACCCACCCTAATGTATATGTACATATGTATGCGCAATTTGACCTATGTATTTAATGATGAATTCCATTAAATCTGGTGAAATGTATAATAAAGTTACATCTGTATTATTACCTAAACATTTAATTAATAGAGGTTTGATAACTTATAGTATATATTTATATACATACATATACATTTTGATAACATCTGAAAAGGCTAAGCCATGACAATATTCAAATATGAATGTAACTATGTGTAGATGTAACAAGAAAAAACGTTAACTTCGGTTGCACCGAAGCTAAATACCCTTCACAGGTTCATTTCTCTTAGTAACTATGTGTTCAGTTTGTATGGAAGCTATATGCTATTTTTTTGGAGGTTATATTGTTACCTTAAGCAGTAATCCGTGCCAAATTTCGTGAAGATACCACGTCAAATGCAAAAGTTTTCCACACAAGCCTTTGATTCCGATCGTTCGGTTTGTATTGCAGCTATATGCTATAGTTAACCGATCAGAACTATTTCTTCGGAGATTACATTATTTCTATAAACAATAACTCATACCAAATTTCGTAAAGATATACTTACATACATATCTTCAAATGAGGAAGTTTCCCATGCTAGCATTTGATTCCGATCATTCAGTTTGTATGGCAGCTATATGCTATAGTAATCCGATCTGGACAATTTCTTCGGAGATTACATTGTTGTCTTAAAAAATAATCTATACCAAATTTCGTAAATATATCTTGTCAAATGCAAAAATTTTCCATGCCAGCACTAGATTCCGATCGTTCAGTTTGTATGGTAGCTATATGTTATAGTGGTCCGATATCGGCAGTTCCGACAAATGAGCAGCCTCTTGAAGAGAAAATGGCGTTTGCAATATTTCAAAACGATGTCTTAAAAACTGAGGGACTAGTTCGTACAGACAGACGTACATGGCTAAATCGACTGAGCTCGACATATTGATCATTTATATATATACTTTATAGGGTCTCCGACGCTTCCTTCTGGGTGTTACAAACTTCGTGACAAACTTAATAAACCCTGTTCAGGATATAAAAAGATTTAAAATAACTATACGCATAATTTTCACATATTCACATACATATGTATATATGTACATATGTAATTTTGTGTGCAAATTAATTATTCGGTTAAGGTTTCGTGGGCAACTGCCTCGTTTTCTTTAATTTATCTTTTTAAATACAATATTTTTCTTAAGCCTAGGTACAGGTATTAATCTTATTAACTCCCCACCTCTAAATTGAAGCGTCCCGATTCAAAGAGGAATAGTGCTTGATCCTTTTCATCATTTGATCTATAGGTTGGGCTTGCTCTTGCGTTGGAATTTTTTCAATGTTAATTTTAACCTGTGTGCTCTTATTATTTTTGTATTTACAGATTATCAATACTACTATTATAAGGCTGACAATTGTTATCCGACTGTAATTTATCATTTTACTTTTTTTGCTTCATATCTGAGTTCTGTTATTTCCTGAATACTTTTTGGTTAAATGAGCTTCTGCGCCCCCTCTAATTCTAACACAACACACCACATCTTCACACCATCCATATCATCCACACATCATACTCAACACATCTACTTACACCATATTCATCATCCACACCTCACACTCAACACACCTGCATCATACACCACACACGAGGACCTCGGACATAATTAACAAAAGGGACCGACGGACGGAGACCGGTCTCTTTCGTTCTCTATTCCATTATTCCATATTATCCATATTCTTTTCCATTTTGTTTTTTCGATTCAAAAAGGTGAGTGCCGGTTGTGTTGACAGTATTTTATATATGGTCCTTCGAGCCGTACCGGACGGCACTTGTGGTGACACAAATCAAAAAAAAATAAATAAAATAAAATAAATAAAATAATAATAATAAAAGTTAACCCAGGGAGATTGTAATGAGTGACGAATATGGCTTTATGTCTACTGGTCTTTCTGAAGAAAAGCATACCAACTTAAATGATAGGGATGGAGTGGAAATGGAGTGAATGGAATGGAATGGAATGGAATGGAATGGAAAGGAAAGGAGGAAGGAATGGAATGGAAGAACCAAACGGACTCTGGGAGAGGAACAATGTAGCAATAAGCATTGCAGGCACAGGCACAGCCACACGCAAATTCAGGCACATTCCTCACACAAATATATCCCCTAAAGCCCCTGGTGGAAATCAAATGAGTGGCATTGTTTCTTAACCGTCTATATCTTTTTTACATATATGTATGTATGTTTGATATTAAAAACAAAATAAACGTTTTAAATTGCGGTTCTGGTCAATAAATTCCAGTTTAAAAATACAAAACCATACTAAACTGTTTTCGATATCTGGTTTTATTTTCCGTGGTAACAACCGAAAACCGCTACCGTGCTTTTTTTCAGCTTCAGTATACTGTATATAGCGGATTATTGGATTGCCGGTAAATGCTTACTCGTGGTGTTATAACACAAAACTATCTCAAAACCAAAAATTTTCTGCCATTGCGTACAATTTCCAGCAATACCCCTACTTAATCAAGTGCTATGATTGTTTAAAATAAGCTACGCAACGTAAGCAAAAATAAAAATAAAAGCATAAGAAATAACATTTTATATTATAAATACATATGCGGCCATTACATGCATATGTACAAAGTGCA
>NW_024395877.1:0-133979 GCF_016617805.1 Bactrocera tryoni | reverse complement strand
TAACCAGTGGCCAGGGGTTTATGTACTTGGATACATTGTATCGGGTGATTTTTTAAGAGCTTGATAACTTTTTTTTAAAAAAAAACGCATAAAATTTGCAAAATCTCATCGGTTCTTTATTTGAAACGTTAGATTGGTTCATGACATTTATGGGCCTGGCGATGGTAGTGGGTTTGACGATGGTAGTGGGTTTGGCGAAGGTAGTGGGGTTGGCGACAATAATAGGCTTGGCAGTGGTGCTGAACTAGGCAGTCTACTTTCAGTAGATGATATTGGACACTCAATTATCGACGATTCTACCCTTTGTTTTCGCGGCAGCCCTAAACCAAAGCTTTCAATAGCTTCCACTCCATCCACAGCTACTGATCCAAAAGCTGCCAAAGATTTTTGCTCGAAATCGGTCAACGGCTTGCCACAGAGCCCTCCTCCAGTGAGCCTCTGCTCCATTTTTAAGCGCCTTGCCCGCGTACGTAGTTGGCTCTTCCAAACACCCATTGTCTGTAAATAAAAATCATTTAACAAATGTAGAAAATATCAGACGAATTACCTCTTTCCACTTAGCTGCAGTATGAGATGGCCCTCTGCACGCATTTAACTGCTCCGCCAGCTGCCGCCACAAATCCTGCATTTGTCGAGGCGATTTTGGCGTATTTTTTCCTCTACCGATTTCCGGATGCGCCCGGCAAAATGAAACGTAAGTTTCTAATTGTTCGTGCGTAGCACGTTGGTTTTTTGGTTTCCTATAAATTGAATTAAATATTAAACCATTTATTTCTTTAAAATTAGCAATTAATAATAATGAATACTTACGTTGTTGAAGAATCCTTTTCGCACTAAACAGCTGATTTCTGTTTACATTATTTTGTTCACCACAGTATGGTGAAAAGCGTTTCGCTTTAAGTTTTATCAATATTTGCACAGAATAACAAAAAGCTTTTGGCTTGATAAAAATCATGATAAATAAACATTATTTTGATAATTTGTTAAGTGCACAGAATTGGCCTGTAAGTGTGCAGCTGAGAGTATAACAGATTTTATTGTGGATGCTTCCGCGTTTATGTTGCTAGATATAGCTTTTTCTAGAATAAAAGAGGAGATAAGTGAACAATATTTAGCCCAATCAGCTTTCTCAGTTATCACCAATTATGATACAAGCAAAAATCCTAATACAGGAATTATGGCTATACGGAACTGACCACTTCGTTTAGAAAAGTGATCCCAGTTCGCGGGCAATCTTAGTGATATCTCATAGATACAAATCCCGCGATGGGTAAATTATGCCCCAGAGCGCAAAGTCGAACTACATGGCTTCTATGATGCCTCTGAAAAAGCATATTGTGCCACCATTTATGTGCGCACACAATAAGACACAGCGACCAGCAGTCACTAGTAGCCAATGCAAAGGTAGCTCCTCTAAAAACAATAAGTCTACCACGACTGGAACTATGCGATGCGTTACTACTAGCCAAACTAGTATCAATGGTACAAACACATCTAAATATGGCAAAATATAAACTGTATCTCTGGTTTGATTCCGAAATTGTATTAGCCTCGAAAAATCGATACTAATTTAATTACGAAGAATTCACAAGATTATTTATTCGCATTGAAGCCGTACTCAATTCACGGCCACTAATAACACTCTCGCAAGTTCTCTCAAATCTTACAACCCTAACCCCAGGGCACTTTCCCAAGGGAGCACCCATTCTGGCCACACCTGAGCCAGGCGTGGAGTACCTGTCCCTATTAAATCGATGGGGAAGAACTAAAATTCTCCATCATAATTTCAGTCGCCGATGGAAAGAATACTATTTAAAATACCTCAATAAGAGGTATCGATGGAAAACGTCAGAAAATGCGCCTAAGCTTGGAGATTGTGTCCTAATTAACGATGATTGTCTCTCTCCTACCGAATGGCAGCTTGGCCGCATAGAAAAGCTTTACTATGGCTCCGACGGTCATATCCGAATAGTCGATCCTCGCACGCAAACCGGAACGCTAACTAGACCGCTCGTAAAACTATGTTTTTACCAACCACCGATAATAACGAAACGTTGTTAAAACTCGTTAAAACCACCGCCGCAATAAAAAATAATTAAACAATATAACTTAAATACTTAAAAGCTCGTCCGAAATGATGACCTATTCGTACCACATATTGTGGAACACACTCAGAATGATATAAATCTATAATCACTTACTCTTTTCTAGACAGGGTAATATGGATGCTGATATGTCGGTTGCACCAACGCCAACTATACGTTCGGCTGTCACTGTGCCGCGCACTGGGGCTGCCCCCGTAGCAGAGTCCCGAACAACCACGGTAACAAATGCAACAACCGTTCTCGCTAGTCAACTTCAGTTTAACTTTCAATCAATCGTTGTAACATTTCTTTTGTAGAGGTAATATTTCCGCGATCGGGCGCATTGAAATTACAATCCCGCAGAAAACAAACCACCGGTGTTTTATTTTAGGTAGTGTAGGTGTTAAATTCTACAGTATGTAAGCAAACAATATATGTATATGTAAAAACACCTTAACAAATAATATAATCTGTATCTAAACAAATTATCAACTAGTAATAAGTAAATATACTAGTTAGTATACATAAATACCATCGATGTTTGTTTCTGTTTATGATTTGCCTAAGGATGATAATGCCAACAACACAGATCATTATTTGTGCTGCAAACCAAACTTTATATGATCCAGCGGCCTCAAACTCGTCCTTGAAATTTTGAATGACGCGCACATTGTGGTTATTTATCTTCTGGTGTTGGGCCTTGCTTAGTACATCCAGTACCAGCATGGCTTATAATGTTGAGCAAAGGCGTCCCTGCTACGCCTGGCGATCTGTTTAACGTCTCGCGTCGATTTACATATCTTGTGCCGTCGATTGTGGCAGAAGACAGAAAGGTGACGATATGTGTTCCGTTTGCAGTAATCGCCGGACCATCGTCTGTGATAACTTGCGCAGTGTTCTCATTGATAATAATAATGTCGTCATCGGCTTGTTATATAGGCTTTAGGTGGATTGGCTGACTTCGGCAAAGGGCTGTATCTTTGGCGTGCAATGCTCGCTAACTATGGGAATTCCGACAGGGTGTTCATTCATAATTGATTTCAAACCATCATGGTCAAAAATAGTAGGATTTATTATATCCGCCTTCTTCCCCTTCTTCTTTATTGGCACAGCCACCGCTTACGCGATTACAAGCGAGTTAACAACAGCGCGCCAGTCGTTTCTTCTTTTCGCTATGTGCCGCCAATTGGATATTCCAAGCGAAGCCAGGTCCTTCTCCACCTGGTCCTTCCTATGGAGTGGAGGTCTTCCTCTTCCTCTGCTTCCTCCGGCGCATACAGCGTGGAATACTTTCATAGCTGGAGTGTTTTCGTCCATTCGGACGACATGACCTAGCCAGCGTAGCCGCTGCTTTTCAATTCGCTGAACTATGTCAATGTCGTCGTATATCTCATACAGCTCATCGTTCCATCGAATGCGATATTCGCCGTGGCCAACGCGCAAAGGACCATAAATCTTTGGCAGAACTTTTCTCTCGAAAACTCGCAACGTCGACTCATCAGTTGTTGTCATCGTCCTAGCCTCTGCACCATATAGAAGGACAGGAAATATGGGTGACTTATAGAGTTTGGTGCTTGTTCGTCGAGAAAGGGCTTTACTTCTCAATTGCCATCCGAAGTAGCACCTGTTGGCAAGAGTTATCCTGCGTTGGATTTCCAGGCTGACATTGTTGATTGAGTTTATGCTAGTTCCCAAACATACGAAACCATCTACAACTTCAAGGTTATGACTGTCAGCAGTGACGTGAGAGCCAAGTCACGAGTGCGACGACTGTTTGTTTGATGACAGGAGATATTTCGTTTTGCCCTCGTTCACTGCCAGACCCATTTTCTGTGCTTCCTTGTCCAGCCTGGAGAAAGCGGAACTAACGGCGCGTGTGGTGAGGCCGATGATATCAATATCATCGGCATACGTCAGCAGCTGTACACTGTTATAAAAGATTGTTAAGCTCTGCAGCTCGAATTTTTTTCTCCAGCAGCAGATTGAAGAAGTCGCCTTGTCTGAAACCTGACGGAGCTTTTGGTGTTGCTAAGATGTGTCAGTTTACACAGCCGTATTCGTTTTGCGGGGATACCAAATTCAGACATCGCGGAATAAAGGCAGCTCCTTTTCGTGCTGTGGAAAGCAGCTTTGAAATCGACGAAGAGGTGGTGTGTATCGATTCTTCTTTCACGGGTCTTTTCCAAGATTTGGCGCATGGTGAATATCAGGTCGGTTGTTGATTTTCCAGGTCTGAAGCCACACTGATAAGGTTCAATCAGTTTGTTGACGGTGAGCTTTAACCTTTCACATAATACGCTCGATAGAACCTTATATGCGATATTGAGGGGGCTTATCTCACGGTAGTTGGTGCCGATTGTGAGGTCTCCCTTTTTGTGAATTGGGTAGAGCACACTTAAATTTCAATCGTTGGTCATGCTTTCGTTCGACCATATTTTACAAAGAAGCTGATGCATGCTCCTTATCAGTTCTTCGCCGCCGTGTTTGAAATGCTCGGCCGGCAATCCATCGGCCCCCGTTGCTTTGCTGTTCTTCAGACGGGTAATTGCTATTCGAACTTCTTCATGGTCGAAATCGGGTTCGCCTTCTCCTGGCGTTGTGCGTTCACTGCCAATCAGCAGGCTAGAGAAGTGTTCTCTCCATAATTTTAGTATGCTCGGAGCATCGGTTACTAGATCACCTCTGCCGGTTCTACAAAAGCATACTCCAGTCTTGAAACCTTCTGTTAGTCGCCGCAGTTTTTCGTAGAATTTTCGAGCATTACCCCTGTCGGACAGCTTGTCAAGCTTATAATCGTAGTCAGGCATTTCGGCCTCTCTCTTTTGTGTCTGCAAATGCGTCTTGCTTCCGTCTTCAACTCTCGGTATCTATCCCATCCCGCACGTGTTGTGGTCGATCGTAACGTTACGAGGTAGGCAGACTGTTTTCTCTCCGCTGCAGAACTGCACTCCACTTCGTACCAGCTGTTCTTTTGCATTTTCCGAGGTGTTTCAGTTGCAGCTGTACGTAAGGAGCTTGAAATGCCGTCCCACAGTTACCTTATACAGAGTTGTTGACGAGTGCTCTCAGAGAGTAGTAGAGAGTAGTGCAAGTCGAGTCGAAAATTGCTCTGCTGTGTGTTGTGATTGCAGCTTCTCGACGTCGAACCTTCCTTGTTTTTCTTGACGTGCGCTTTTTGATGCACAGAGGCGGGTGCGAATCTTGGCTGCAACAAGATAGTGGTCCGATTTGATGTTACGACCTCGGAGCGTACACACGTCTAAAATACTGGAGACGTGTCTTTCGTCTACGACAACATGATCGATCTGGTTGGTGGCTTTTCGATCCGGAGACAGCCAAGAAGTTTATGAATTTTTCTGTGCTGGAATCTAGTACCACATATAACCATATTTCGGGCACCGGCAGCTCCCGAAGTCGATCAGCCTCAACTCATTTGGGGATGTTTTTTGGTGGAGGCTGAATTTACCGACCTTAGTGCCAAAGATACCTTCCTTTTCCACTCTGGCGTTAAAGTCGCCAAGCACGACCTGGACATCATGGCGGGGACAGCTCTCATAGGTGCAAGTATTAGAAAAATTCCTTTTGGGAGGGATCCCCCCACTGTTTTACCATTAATCCTATTTAATCATTCACTTAATTGGTGATTACAAGTATGTTGTCATAGACAAATGTAATTATTTGAAAATGACCTAAATATTTTCTCGCAACGTTATTCTATTCATTTCACTTAAATTGTAAGCTAATAAATTAAGCCTATTTCACGTATTAATAAAGTGTTTATAGTACGTCTTTCTTTACAATATACATATGTGTGTATATTTATGTTGTTTGATGGTTTTTCTTCTTATATCAAAAGAACTACGTCACAAAATGGCGGTTGGCATAATCTTGTATTCTATCAGTCTGATAGATAGTCTAAATTCCAACTGCGACGCCAACGCACACATATAGGCTAGCAAGCAGCAAACAATAAGCATCAAGGAACAAGTTGCATTTGGTTACGCTAATAGCCTTGACAGACGGCAGCGATAATCCGGTTTAACTGCGCACTTAATCAGATCCAAATTATAGGTGACAGACGGCAGCTATGCGAGTTTGAAACCCTCGTAAACAGCTGATTGCAATTTTTATAATATTTTCAATGCAAATGGATAGAAGTTAAACATTGCGGTTGTTAGCCGATCAATTTTTACAAAACCATTTTTTATTACAAAAACATATCAACACATCAAGCATCATAACATAAATCTTCTTGTATTATTATTGAAAATTTGAAAAACAACTTACGGTGTTGCTTGTTATACCCTGGACATGGTATATTAAGATTGTCACGAAGTTTGTAACACCCAGAGCGAAGCGTCGGAGACCCTATAAAGTATATATAAATGATCAGTATATTGAGCTGAGTCGATTTAGCCATGTCCGTCTGTCTGTATATATACGAACTAGTCTCTCAGTTTTTAAGATATCGTTTTGAAATTTTGCTAACGCCATTTTCTCTTCAAGAAGCTGCTCATTTGTCGGAACTGCCGATATCGGACACTATAACATATAGCTGCCATACAAACTGAACGATCGGAATCAAGTTCTTGTATGGAAAACTTACACATTTGACAATGTATCTTCACAAAAGTTCGTACAGGTTATTTTCTAAGATAATAATGTAATATGCGAAGAAATTGTTCAGATCGGCTTACTATGGTATATAGCTGCCGTACAAACTGAACGATCGGAATCTAGTGCTGGTATGGAAAACATTTGCATTTGACAAGATATATTCACGAAATTTGGTATAAATTATTTTCTAAGGCAACAATGTAATCTCCGAAGATCTTGCATGGGAAACTTCCTCATTTGACGATATATCTCCACTAAATTTGATATGAGTTATTGTTCATAGAAATAATGTAATATCGGAAGAAATTGTTCAGAGCGGGGTCACTATAGCATATAGCTGCCATACAAACCGAACTATCGGGATCAAGGGCTTGTATGGAAAATTTTCGCATTTGACATGGCTTCTTCACGAAAATTGACATGGATTACTGCTTAAGGTAATAACATAATCTCCGAAAGAATTGTTCAGATCGGATTACTGTAGCATATAGCTTTCATACAAACTGGACACATAGTTACTAAAAGAAATGCACCTGTGAAGGGTATATTAACTTCGGTGCAGCTGAAGTTTACGTTTTTTCTTGTTTTCCATTCACAATGGATTAATGTAGTTAATCCAGATCTGCCAAGGCTATAAAAGAGCATTCGCAATGGAGACTCAAAAGATATTGAACATGACATTGTTAAAAGAAACGAAAAAGAAGTAAGGCTACCGATAAGCTAACGCAAGAAAGATTTACCAGACAAAGTTCTGACATACTACGGTCTTTTTAACGATGATGATGAAGGCGAAAGCGATGTCGAAACAGTGTTGCCGCTTTATAAAAGTGTGTCCTATACTCGACCGGTGTCACACACGGCAGGAGATAAGACAAAGGACAGAATCTTTCGAAGAAAATACACATATAGTGGGATGGTTGGAGATTCACTTCATTTAGCAGCTAAGGCATTCATTCAAAGCAAAAAGAATATTCGTGATTGGATATCTTTAAAACATGTTTTGATTGATTTGAAATATAATTTTCATCAGGCATATAGGCTTTTGAGAAATCGTCAAAAGAAGCAATACGTAACATTTATTGAATTTTTATATGTCTTAATAGAAATAGGGAGCGGGTAAAACTGGAGGAAATTAATTTAATATTAAGTTTAATTTTACATTTGAACAAAACGGTTTTGTACCAAGAAAGGAATATAAGTGAATTAAAAGAGCAAATAAAAATTGTTGAAAAAATTAAATATTAAGCAAAACCCAAAGTTAAAAGAGGTCAATGCCTGTTAAGAGCGGAAGGAAAATATCCAACGGGCAATTGTGAACGGCGTATGTTTTAAATGTGACGAAACTTCGCAGGTAGCTAAAAGTTGCACAAATCAATAATTTAGATGTTACAAGTGCAAAACGATAGTCCATTAGTGCTACGAATATCCAACGGTTTAAACGAAAAGTGAAAAGATAACCTGAATTCGATAACTGAAGTAAGATTCATACCTTCATTTGCAGACCTTGGACTAAAGATTAAAGTGGTAAATGGTAGGAAACAAAACTTTTCCAGCTTCGACAGATAACTGATGTGGTTTGTGTTTGATCACTCGCCAGTTGGGTAGCAAAAAAGTATGAAAAAAACTGCAACAGGCAGAAATAGCAGATTTTTGTATGATTTTTATGTAGAGTAAGCGCCGAAGCCAAAAGTCGCCGATTGTTCTTATGTCTAAAAGGAATAAAAAAAGCGATTATAGCAAATTAATTGCGAAAATTTTATTGTAAAAACTTCAGTGATAAAAGTTAAAAATATATAAAGATCTGGTGAACGGAGTCTTGCATGTCCCTGTCGAAGAAAGCTCTGAAAGATTTACATATACGTTTGTAACAATGAAAGGTCAATTTAAACGGCACAATAAGAGTGGTATGATCTATTTTCAAAAAAAAAAACGCACAAATTGTTAAGGAAATTCAAATGTTTGTTATTTAATGTGAAGTACAATCGATACAATTGGGGTCTGAATATAACGTCATTCAAATGGCCCGCACGACTTCTTTTTCACGAACGAATTCGATGAACACAATTGTTGTGTACTTTACTGTCGAAAGCGTGGAGAGAGTTTTGTTTATTGTTAAAGGCCAATGACTTCAATTAACCCTACAGGAAGTAATCTAATGGTGATGAATCAAAACATCTTGGTGGTCATTTAATAATACGATTTCTTGAAATAATCGAATCTCCAAACTTTTCTCGCAATAATTTTCCCAGTCTTGTTAAAAGCAGATGTTTTCAATATTAAATTCTACCAATTTCAGACATAAAAAGTTGGTTATCTCTCCAATGGCAGCCATGGTGTCACCAGCTTCATTTCGAAAGAAGTATGTACCGATGATTACACCAGACCAAAAACCACACCAAACTGCCAATTTAAGTGAACGAAATGGTTGCTCATGAATAATTGTCTTTGAACTAGAATCGACAGTTTTGTTTATTTACCGCACCACTGAAATGAAAGTGAGCCTCATCGGAGAACATGATTTTCTTAAAAACAGCGTTATCGTTTTCAAGTTGTTCCATGACAAAATGAGCAAGTTCATGTCCTTTACGGTGATCCAATGGCTTCAGTTCTTAAGTGGGAACAATTTAATATAGATACAAACCCAAATTCTTTCTCAGATTCTGCCAGGTTATGGTTTAAGGCAGTCTCAATCCGTGAGAACGTCTTGGAATTGACAAAATGCGGTCTTCAGCAACACTTGCTTGAACGGCAGCAAAATTTTCATTACTTCGAGCGGGTGCGTATATTTTTCATGTTGAAATTGTAATGATAATGACACGTTAAAAGTGGCCGAAACAACACTTAGAAATCATACCATCCCTATTGGAAAATACGGTATAATTCTCCAGCAGTACTATTAAAAGACTACATATTATGTGGGAAAAGTGCCATTTTCTAAGCGCAAGGCAAGCGGAGGATGAAGTCATGTGTAGAAGTTTACGCAAATGAGGAAAGTTCTCTGAGCGCCATTCCAAGAAATGCGATGGACAGGACAAGCACTGAATAGAGTAGATCCTTGTGGCATTTACTACAGGTTCCATATAAAAGAGCGCAAATTCGGTACGGGATTCTTGGTGGGAGAGAGGCTCCGTCGCCAAGTACTGTCATTCTTTCCGGTGGATGAACGTCAAGCCACAACCCGAATCAAAGCGAGGTTCTTCAACATATCGCTGATTTGCGCCCACGCCCCGACGGAAGAGAAGGACGATGTAACCAAATATGCCTTTTATGAGTACTCTGAGCGTATCGAAGAGAGTTGCCCCGGCCAAGATTTCAAAATCGTGTTTGGCGACTTTAACGCCAGGGTGGGCAAGGAAGGTTGTGCCAGTCGGTAAATTCAGCCTCCACGAAGAAACATCCCCAAATGGGGATCGACTTCGGGAGCTGCCAGTGCCAGAAATATGGTTATATGTGGTACTAGATTCCAGCACAGAAAAATTCATCAAACTTCCTGGCTGTCTCCGGATCGAAAAGCCACCAACCAGATCCATCATGTTGTGATAGACGGAAGAGACGTCTCCAGTATTTTAGACGTGTGTACGCTCAATCATTTCAAGCTCCTTAGGTACAGCTGTAACCGAAACGTTGAGGAGTTCCGTGCCGCAGCCGAGAGAAAATAGACTGCATCGTTCCTAAAGATAGATTGCCACCTGTTTCCATAAAATTTATTGAATTTGTATCGTTGTTGATTCTGCTGAGGAAATCTGCGACCTTGTTTTATTTTCCTTGTATATAATATATTCGTATTGTATTCTTCTAATTTTAGTATCCATCTTTGTAGTCTAGGATTTATATCTTTACAGTGATCCTTACTGTATAGCCATTTTAATGGTTGATGATCTTAACAAATCTAACTGGACGCTGTATACTATAAGTATGGCCGGAAATAGTTTGTGGCCCAAACGATAGCTATCAACTCCTTTTCTGTTGTAGAATATCTAGGTTCTTGGTCGTTAAGTGTTCTGCCCGCATAACATACAGGACCGATTGCGAAATTGCTTGCTTCAGTAGTTAATGCGAATTTCTTTTTGAAATCTGGATATCTTAGTACTGGGGCTTCTTTCATTATTTGTATTAATTTTTTAAATGAGTTTGTATATAGAGTCATTTGTATTAGTTTTAACGGGTTTCTTTAGAAAATGTGTCACAAGTTGTGCTACTTTTGCGTAGCCCTTTGTACATTTGTCTTGCTGTTTTTGGTAATTCTAAATCTTGTATTTTGTTTATCTTATCTTCTGGTGTTAAAACATGGCCTAGAAACTGTGTTTCTTTGGCACAAAAATTGCACTTGTCAAATTGTACCTTAAGGTTATGATAGTTTAGTGCATTGAAAATTTTTGTAAGACTTTGTATACAAATGCTCTTTTAATGTTGTACTGAAAACGGAAATATCGTCCATGTACAATAAGTATATTTTGTGTTCTCTAAGGACACAATTCATCAGCCTTTGGAAGGTTGATGGAGCATTTTTGAGACCGAATGGCATTCTTATGTATTCGTAATAACCAAAAGGGGTTAAAACGCGGTTTTCTTTCGGTCTTCTTTTGCTAAGGTTTGGTGGAATCCTTTGCGAGATCGAGTGTCGTAAAGTATACAGCTCTTCCTAATTTATCTAATATATTATCAATGTTTGGAATTGGAAATTTGTCGTCGATTGTAATATCACTTCTTCTTCTTCTTAATTGGATTATAACCGAGTTAACAACACCGCGCTAGTCGTTTCTTCTTTTCGCTACGTGGCGCCAATTGGATATTCCAAGCGAAGTCAGGTCCTTCTCCACTTGGTCCTTCCAACGGAGTGGAGGTCTTCCTCTTCCTCTGCTTCCCCCGCCGGGTACTGCGTCGAATACTTTCAGAGCTGGAGTGTTTTCATCCATCCGGACAACATGAGCTAGCCAGCGTAGCCGCTGTCTTTTAATTCGCTGAACTATGTCGATGTCGTCGTATATCTCGTACAGCTCATCGTTCCATCGAATGCGATATTCGCCGTGGCCAATGCGCAAAGGACCATAAATCTTTCGCAGAACTTTTCTCTCGAAAACTCGTAACGTCGACTCATCGGTTGTTGTCATCGTCCAAGCCTCTGCACCATATAGAAGGACGGGAATTATGAGTGACTTATAGAGTTTGGTGTTTGTTCGTCGAGAAAGGGCTTTACTTCTCAATTGCCGTCCGAAGTAGCACCTGTTGGCAAGAGTTATCCTGCGTTGGATTTCCAGGCTGACATTGTTGATTGAGTTTATGCTAGTTCCCAAACATACGAAACCATCTACAACTTCAAGGTTATGACTGTCAGCAGTGACGTGAGAGCCAAGTCACGAGTGCGACGACTGTTTGTTTGATGACAGGAGATATTTCGTTTTGCCCTCGTTCACTGCCAGACCCATTTCTTTTGCTTCCGTGTCCAGTCTGGAGAAAGCAGAACTAACGGCGCGGGTGTTGAGGCCGATGATATCAATATCATCGGCATACGTCAGCAGCTGTACACTGTTATAGAAGATGGTACCTTCTCTATTTAGTTCTACAGCTCGAACTATTTTCTCCAGAAGCAGGTTGAAGAAGTCGCACGATAGGGAGTCGCCTCGAACGGCTCGGAGAGGTCCTTCCCGATCCTGACGGATTTTTTGGTGTTACTCAACGTCAGTTTACACAGCCGTATCAGTTTTGCGGGGATACCAAATTCAGACAACGCGGCATAAAGGCAGCTCCTTTTCGTGCTGTGGAAAGCAGCTTTGAAATCGACGAAGAGGTGGTGTGTGTCGATTCTTCTTTCACGGGTCTTTTCCAAGATTTGGCGCATGGTGAATATCTGATCGGTTGTTGATTTTCCAGGTCTGAAGCCACACTGATAAAGTCCAATCAGTTTGTTGACGGTGGGCTTTAGTCATTCACACAATACGCTCGATAGAACCTTATATGCGATGTTGAGGAGGCTAATCCGACGGTAGTTGGCGCAGATTGTGGGGTCTCCTTTTTTATGGATTGGGCAGAGCACACTTAAATTCCAATCGTTGGGCATGCTTTCGTCCGACCATATTTTACAAAGAAGCTGATGCATGCTCCTTATCAGTTCTTCGCCGCCGTGTTTGAAATGCTCGGCCGGCAATCCGTGGGCCCCTGCCGCTTTGTTGTTCTTCAGGCGGTCGATTGCTATTTGAACTTCTTCATGGTCGGGCAATGGAACGTCTGCTCAATCGTCATCGATTGGGGAATCGGGTTCGCCTTCTCCTGGCGTTGTGCGTTCACTGCCACTCAGCAGGCTGGAGAAGTGTTCCCTGCATAATTTAAGTATGCTCTGGGCATCGGTCACTAGATCACCTTTGGGGGTTCTACAAGAGTATGCTCCGGTCTTGAAACCTTAATATCATTTACTTTTCTGTAATCTATCACAATCCGCCATTTCTTTGTTTGGGGGTTATCTGATTTTTTTGGTACTATCCATGAAGGGCTATTGCAAAAAGAATTGCTGTTTCTTATGATGCCTTGTCTTAACATTTCTTGAATTTGTTTAGTTAAGTATCTCTTCTTCATGTACCTGTGGCTATCTGAGCCTGAGTCGATTAAGGCATATAATCTTTTAATTTTTGATTGTTAATTCTGCTTACGGAAGGTAGTTTTGGTATGGTCAAAGGGAAAATTTACTTCTTGGTTTATGTGGTCTACTTCCATTAGAATTTCATTCCGATAGTTGGTAATCCTTGCATTATTATAATTGTTATGGTTTTGGTAATTCCGTCTAAATGAGCTTGTTGTGTTATTACTTTGAATTTGATTATTGAAACGATTACTTTTTAGTCAACTTTGTTCTGTCTTTTCTTGTTTAGGATTCGACTTTGTTCGTTCGTTGTTGTTCTTAATGTTGAAATTGTTGTAATACCTATTATTTGTTCAATTATGACCACCAGGTCTTTGATTATTTCTTTTGTGTCCTATTTGACCATATTGATTTCTATTTATAAATCCTGTTTCTTCCAGTACGTAATAGGCTTCCCTTAAAGAGTTAATGTTACTACGGTCCAAATTATACTTAGAGTTAAGCATATAAAAAAATTTTTTAATTGGTAATAATAATGACTTACGTCATACTCTTGGTCGTGATGGCCTGGTGGAGGAGTTTGTGATAACTCTCTCTTATCCCAAATTTTCTAATTAGTTCCATCTTGACTTCTTCCCAGGACGAGTCCCTGGGTAGTGTCCTTATTATCTGGAGCGCCTCTCCTTGGATTTTTGTCTTTATGTGTTTTTCCCATGCATAGTTTCTGGCTGCTTCGTTCTCGCTGAACAAGGGCAGGATCAGCTCAACCTTTTTGAACTTAATTAATGCCTTCGTTATCCATTAAGTTATTTTTGTTCTAGCATCGGGAAAAAAGTAACCATTTCTCCTCTTTTACTACACGTTGGTGTAATGAGCTTGCTCGCTCTATCTCATTGATTTGGCACATCTGTTTTACTGAAAATAGTTTGTTTAGTAATAGTTATGCTCACCCATGTGTTACCGAAAACTGGTCGATAGGTTATTTGTTTCGTTATTCATTGGTCACAGAAAACTAGTGCAACGGTCATCGTGACATTTGCTATGAGTTATTTGTTTGGTGATTCATTGGCCCCACTGCTTATCGTATCAGTCAACTTTTTGCTTATAAATAAAACAACTGAAATTTTTGTTTTATTTCTTTTTTATTTAATTATTTTTTGAAGTTTACATGTTTATAGATAACAGTTAAATTTTTCCTTTCTATTTTTACAAATTTCCAGTAATTATTTAGGGTTAATTTTTAAATATTACCATTTTCATATACGTATATATACTACAAATTGAATTTCGTTTTACAATCAATTTTTGGCAACATTTATGTATGGTATTTACTATATTAACATTATTTTTTTGGTAAAAAGCTTATATATGGTTTATATTGTTATACCTCGTATAATTTACAATACTAAATATATCAATTTACTAATTCTTAATATCCACACAATTTGTAAATATGTATGTAAACTAAATTAACCATAAAATTAGTATTGAGTAATTTAAATATTAAAATATTAGTGATTGGGCCCGACTGGAAATTTTCCTACGAAATTTGCAAATATCTAAAATGAATAGAAAGAATTAAATTATTTTTTGTTTGTGTTTGTTAAGGTATCTACATTATATTTTAAAAATAAGTACTATAATTACTAATCCTATACTATTTAAGTTTGTACACTTCAGCTGGCACTCACCCAAGTAAGATAGGCTAATTTCTCCACCAACTTGTATAGGTGCTACCGCTTTCAACACAACTAAGTCGTTTGTATAAGGAAATGTCGAAGGAGCGTTTGGTACACAACTCTGGTTAATCTTGCTTTGAAGTAGAGAAAGTCCAGCAACCTCAGTGTTGAGAAATTCTTCCGCGCATTTAATGAATACTTATGTATATGTGTGAAATAATAATACGAAATTTAAATATAGACTAATTGTTGGTAACTTACATTTAACACTTTATTGTAAACTTTATCAATATATTCGTCAAGTTTTGTCTTATCACCTTCAGACATTGGTAAATCGCTCACTTTTTACACCCATTCCGCCAACGGACTCTTCGCAATGCCCTGACTATTTGTGAAATTCATACTTATTAATGTCTTAAAAGCCTCCGCGTTGGTGAACTAAAAGCAAACTTAAAAATATATTAAACTGTTTCGGGAACATTACACTACAGCAGCTAATTGCTCGTCCGCAAATGCTGAGCAAAAAGTTGGTCCATTTGTTGGTCAAAGTGTTCACCCATCATTTTGTGATACATTTTTTGTTCTGGATGTGATTGGAAAAACTGTTCTTTTTTTATACATGGCCAACAATTAACATAATGTTGCAACCATGGTGTTGTTGTATTCTGGCAAAGGCACTACCAATGCATTGTTATTGGCCAAGCGATACACATTTTATATAACTGAATACATCGCAATTACTATCTGCAATTAGAAACAATTCAATAAATTTTTAGAAACAACATATAATCAAGTACTTTCATATACCCACAATGTTACGTTATTTGAAGACACACTAGCACCTTGTCGCCAAGGTTCCTAATGTCTGCTGTATCATCTATCAACCATTCGAATGCCTATTTTTTGGTTATCACTATTGTCGGAACTAAAAAAAAAGAAAACAATAATAAGACTTTGTAACACCAGGTACCTAAAGCCATAATAAAATTAATAATAATGGTACTGTTGATAATTTTTCACACATTTTGCATTTATACTAAATGTTAAAACATACATTTTCAAATAATATGTTAGGTTAGGGTTAGGTTAGATGGCTGATCATAGATCGCACGTGGATAAGATGTAGTCCTTTGTGAAGCCATTGAAAATAGAACTCCCGTGTTCGGACTTAGGCTGAGCCCACAGCGGGTTAGTCAAAAATTTTTCTTGTCTTATACGCAACTGCCCATAGCTTCATATGTTACAACCCACACCGAACAAGCGAAATGAAAACGCATGTTCGTGCTTTGATTTGTTTGAAGAGCTGTTGTCAAACTTCTTATGTATTTTCATACAGCCAACGCACACTAAATTCGACAAAACCGTCTGTGTTGTTGATACATACATGCTATGCTACGGCGCAACCCACACCGAATGGAACAGACAAGACACGACAGAAAAACACGTTTTGTTGCTCTTAGCTAAACCGTTGGTTAGTCAAAATTACGCATTTTCTTTGTGCTTTTATTCTGCATACAAGTTGTTAAAATGAACATTGACGCGGAGAAATTAGTGTTTTTTATCGGGGCAAGGAGCCTAATATATAATTACAAAACCGACGACATCTTTATAAGAACTGATTCGCTTTCTCCTTCTTTCGTTTTTTTTCAATGCACACCAAGCGAGACAAAATGTCGCATTGTGCTTCGCTTGGTGTGGGTTAGAGCACAAGATGTTTTTGTGTTTTATTAGTCAAAGACGTTTTTGACTAATCCGGTGTGGCCTCAGCCTTAAAGATCGGCAAAACGCTTCGTAGCCAACACAAATTTGCAAAGGCGCTCCTTTGAAGTTAGTCGCCTTGTCGTGGCGAAGGGGCTTAAGTAAGAGTAAAGTGTGCATCCCAAAGGAAACGCACTCTAATCTTACGAACTAAGAGGGTCACTTCATAATTCCCACAATAGTGATATGGATGAATAAACCCTGCGTTTTACGCTCATCTCCTATTGTGGAAGTATGATAATACCCGATCCAACACCACCCTAAGCCAAGGGGTCGGGGTACCCGTGCCGAGGGCTGAATGGTCAGCGGGGGGTAATAAATAGCTGATCGCGAACGGTCCCCTCCGATGCCCGGGCGAGGTTGCAGGTATAAAAGGCTTCTCTCCGCATACCGGCTCTGCGGACGAGTGACCAACCCTTTTCGGTTTACTCGTGGGACCAAAATATGAACGGAAACAATAACTCAACAACAACAACAACATCAACTACAACAACCGAATTGACGACAACAGCGACGACTAAGGACATGAACTATAGGAATCCTATTACGGAATCCGAAGAAGACGAACTACTTGCCTCCAGCCAGGAGACGAGTAATAGTACTACCGGATATACTAACCAAAGTATACCGGTAAACACAGCAGTGAAAACAGCAGATTTAAGGGAGGAAGCGTCCACCTCCAAGGCTGCTATGAGCACCAACCAAAGTGCACTGGTGGCTAAAGGAGACAGAAAAAAGAATCGCAAGAAATCCCAGAATCAGCTGAGGAAACTCCGGTACCAGAGGGCAGTCTTCATACTAGGGAAGATAGCCAAAGACCAGGCAGCCGGTACCCCAGTTGATGAGGCAGAAACAAAGCGCCTCAAATCTATCGTAGAGGAATATGAAAGCTACCTGAAAAGGTGGCAATCACAACCTCAAGAAGAGAGCAAACGAGAGAGCACTTCTCAGAAATGAAATCGCTCCATCACAGAAACGGAACTCAGCCCAAAAAACCGAGGCGGTGTGAAGGTGAACACAGCAGCACAACAACGGCAAGGCCTTTCTGCGATGTGCCAAGGATAGCCTGCAGGTGGCAGGTCCTCTCCGAGCACCATACAGGAGAGATGGGTGGAGATCGAAGTCAGATTGTCGAGTATGGTGATAACCCTCAGGGGCTACAGGGTCATCAAGTGTGCGGACCAGGGCTCGCTAGATTTCCTGACAGGTAGTGTTGCTAAAATTAGCAACGCCTTTGTGGGCCTCCAATTGAGGCTTATACCCGCCAGGGACATTCCGAAGAGACCTCGTGCTCGCTACCCCCTCTAGAGGAGCCAGGCGAAAAACTCCTGAGGTACATTAAGCTGCAGAACAAATCTATACCTGGTATAGATGAGTGGCAGCTAATCAAGGAGGAAAATCCGAATTAAGCAAGCAAGCCAATACTAGTGGCCATTTGTGATGAGTCCATTGAGGCTCTGAAGAAGACTGACTACAAAATCAGCTTCGGGATCCGCAAGGCCAGACTAAAAATCTTCCAAGGCGACAAAGCGGCTGACGAAGACGACACGGAAGAGGTCGACGACGCCAGCCAGTTGCTAAGGAATGTGGGCATCGAAGAATCCCGAGATGCCCAATAACATAAGATGCGTACAGATAAACCTGCAGCACTCGAAGAGTTTTATACACGGAACAGAGGTAAACCTAGGGCCTGCATTCTTATCAATAAAAGTATAAATGCATTTCTTTGTCCTAATTACAGCACAGCAGATCTAATCTAAGTATTTGCAACAAGGACGATAAGCCAACATTTATTTTCCCAAGCTCGGATAGGTTTCCGGGTGGGAGGAAGTGCTTTACCTCACGCTATCAACAGACACAGACAGTCTCGTTGTGGATAACTGGAGGGTATCCGATGAGCCGTCCATGTCGGATCACTCTTGGATACTCTTCAGCATTCGCGAGAAGTACAGTGCGCCTCTCACACACCGGAACCCTAGAAGAACGGCATGGGGAAAATTTACCAGTATAGCAACAAAATGCCTTGAAAAGGGAGGCTATAAGAGTATAAGAAATCGTCAGGAACTAGATTCAGAAGTAGAGAAGTTGGAAAAAATCTTAACCACAACTTTTAATAAATCTACTCCGCTAACAGTTTTGAAAAAGAGAAAGTCTCTTCCTTGGTGGAACAGTGAACTCAAGAATTTGAGAACACAACTAAGGAAAGCTTTTAATGAATGTTTTAGAACCAAAATCTGGCAGCCATTTAAAGATATTATGAAAGAATACAAAAAAGCAGTCAGGAAAGCTAAAAACGACTCTTGGCGATCTTTCTGCACATCGATAGAAAGTTGCAGAGAAGCCGCTAGACTGAGTAAAATGCTATCCAAAGATCATATTAATACTGCCTACATTAGGGTGGAGGGAAGTGATTGGACCTCCTCGGCAAAGGAGTCTCTGGAGGTACTAATCACAGCGCACTTCTCCGGGAGTCAGCAAACACCTTCAACGAGGGTTCAACCAGAACCACCGTTGAACGCAGCTGATTACCAAAGCCAAATAGTAGACAAAAGCAAAATCAAATATGCCATAAATAGTTTTGAACCATTTAAAGCAGCAGGTCCTGACGGGATTATGAACATAATGCTGCAAAAACTGGTAGAACCAATCCTCTCTCCGCTCTATGGGTTGCAGCGCTGAACGAAATACTACTCCAACTAAACGGTGGAGGAGTGAAAGCAGGAGCGTGCAGACGATATAGTGTTGTTGGTATCAGGTATGTTTCCTTCAACAGTCAGCAAGATTATGGAAAGAGCACTTCGAAGGTTAAACCTATGGGCTACAAACAATGGACTAGGAGTTAACCCGAACAAAACAGAACTGTTGCTATTCACAAGCAGAACCAAGATACCTCAGTTTCAACTTCAGGTACTAAACGGTACAACACTCACTCTATCCCCCACAGCTAAATATTTGGGGGTGGAGATTGACACCAAACTGTCCTGGAAAATAAATATAGAAAAACGAATAAAGAAAGCATATATGGCCTACTATACTTGTAAGAGAATTGTCAACAAGAACTGGAGCCTCAAACCAAGTATAATCATGTGGATGTATACGGCTGTCATAAGACCTATACTTACATATGGACCTCTGGTATGGTGGCCAGCGCTAAACAAACAATACAACATTAAAAAATTAAATGGAATGCAAAGAGCAGCATGTGCGGGTGTTACGGGTGCAATCAGGTCATGCCCGACTGATGTGCTCAATGTGATCCTGCATCAACTACCAATGGATATTTTTATTCACAAAACAGCAGCTATTGCGACGATAAGAATAAAAGAATTGGGAGGTTGGAATCAGCAGAACTACGGACATTGTGTAATCCTAAACAAGCTCACCATTAATAAATCAGACTACATTCTCCCAAAGCTGGATTTCAATAGACACTTCCAGGTGAGCATACCATCTAGACGAGAATGGAGAAGAGGTTCAATAGGAGAGGAAGATGCCATCTCAGTCTATACCGGCGGGTCCAAAATGGACTGCGGAGTAGGCACGGGGGTATTCTCCGCTGATCTAGGCATATCTCTCTTTATACGTCTACCGAACTCGGCTAGCATCTTCCAAACAGAAGTACTAGGCATAGAAAAAGCCTGCAAAGTTCTATTAGAAAACCACGGAAATATACATAAAGCAACTATATTTACGGACAGCCAGGCGGCCCTCCTGGCATTGTCTTCACCCATGACAAAGTCCAGTATAGTTCACAGCTGCAAGAGAGCACTAAGCTCAATAAAAGACAAGCTCCAGCTAAACTTGATCTGGGTTCCCGGACACAGGAACTTTGTCGGTAACGAAAAAGCAGACGAGTTAGCAAAGGCAGGAGCTTTCCTCAATGAATCCGAGGCGGAGCTAATACCAGGCCCGCTAGGATCGATAAAAGGAGAGATCAATAGACAATTTCAGCAAATTGCAAACAACTGGTGGAAAAACATTACAAAATGCGTCATAACTAAACAATTATGGCCAACATATGACAGGAAAAGAACCAACGACTTATTAAATAGGTCAAGAAAAAGTATTTACAGAATAACAGCTACCACAACAGGGCACTGGCCATTTGGGGAACATGCGTCCAAAATGGGTATGCCATACAACGACATCTGCCGTGGCTGTGGAGTAGCAGGGAACAAGGAAACAATCTTCCACTTTCTCTGCGAATGTCCAGCTCTAGCACAGATCCGACACAAAACACTCGAAATCTACCAAACACCAAACCTTGAATGGATTTCCACCAAAAGCATATCGGACATAAGTAGTTTCATCGAAACTTCAAAATGGTTTGAGAGAGAAGGTGAAACGTAATAGCAGATACAGGAGGTTCTACGAATAGTGTATCAAAATGGCACATCAAGTGCTAATTGAGCCCGATAGGGCTGCACTCCTTCCTACCTACCTACCTGCGCCTGCCAGTTCGGTGGGATGTGTGAAGGTATGCGCCCCCAAGTGTCTAAGTCTTGATCTCCCGAAAGCGGGGCAGTCAAGAAGGAAGTGCTGGCTAGTTTCTACCACATCTTCTTCCAAACAGCTTCTGCATGCGGCGTCCGGTAGAATTCACTGTCTTACAGCATGTATGCCAATAGGACAGTGGTTCGTCAAGAGCCCCATCACTAACGAGAGGCTGGCCTTACTGAGGGCAAAGAGATCACGAGATTTCTTACGATCTATATTGGACCAGAAGGCTTTTGCGACCGCATAGGTACCTAGCGTTGACCAAGAAGCCGCGAGGCCCAGATATCCAGTAGCAGAGCACTGGAGGATGCGGGAACACCGACCAGTCCCCATTCTACCGATAACGATTCTAGGGTGCCTGTCCTTGCTAGCTCATCAGCTTTGCAGTTACCCGCGATTCCGCTGTGGCCCGGCACCCATACAAGTCTTAAAATAAAAGCTCTAGCCGCTGGAGACACTGATGCCAGACACTCTTCGACGAGCCCTGAACGCACCGTGAATGAGTTCAAGGCTAGTATCGCCGCTCTGCTGTCTGAGTGAATGGTCACTTCCCTGAAGGTAGACACTTTCCGGAGCAGCAAATCTACTGCCACCTTGATGGCTGCGACCTCCGCCTGGAAGACACTGCAATAGTCGAGAAGTCTGAAGCTTGATTTAATGGAGAGTTCCCGACAGTAGACCACTCCACCAAGCTTCCCCTCAAGCTTTGACCCATCCGTAAAAAAGCTTATTGCCCCTTTCCTCCAACGGCTTCCAAACCTTCCTCGTCGGTATATGGGCAGTGAAGGAGCCACCGGAGTTCGATATGGCGACTCCATGATCCAGATGATCCGGTATAAAGTCAAAGCTTGTGAGGATATCCGCGTGTTCAGATACACGCTCCATTAGGAACCCAGATTCCCTGATAGCCACTTTTGCGGCCAGGCACCTTCCGGCAATGTCCACCGGCGTTATGTTTAGAATTGCATTGAGTGCAATGGTTGGGGTGGATCTTAATGCACCGCACATACTGATGAGCACGGTCCGCTGAACGCTCTCAAGTTTCTTTGCAATTGTGGTATTCTGTAAAGCCCTCCACCACATAAAGACTCCATAGAACATTATGTGCTTGACTATGGTGTCATAGAGCCAGAGGACCACCTTCTTGCCAATAGCTCCTCAACAGCAGTATAGGGCAATCGATGCCTTCCTAGCTCTTTCCTCGATATTCGGCTTCCATGAAAGCTTCTTATCCAGGATGAGCCCTAAATAGTTTACTGTATCCGCCGGTTGCAGGCGAACACCTCCCATTTGCGGCAACGGTGCCACAGGGATCTTGTATTTTCAACTAAATAAAACCATTTCTGTTTTATTTGGATTGATGGCGAGTCCACTTCCGTTCGTCCATTTTGTTACAACGATGAGATATCCCTGCCTCAACTCATACACGGTGCTAAGAAACTTTGCTTTCACTATAAGTGCTACATCGTCTGCGTAGGCAATCACCTGACAGCCAAGATCCTTTAGCTTTTTGAGAAGGTCGTTGACGACAAGGATCCATAGAAGAGAAGAAAGAACGCCCCCCTGGGGGTTCCCCTGCTCACAGTCATAAATTTAAGTTCGGTGACATGAAATTTAAGCCACAATGTTTAAATACAAATTGTTTACATTGCAAGTATTGTTGCTTTTTTTATGAAGCAACGATACTTGCATTTTCGTTATACATATTTATGTGAGTGTCAATTTAAATCAAACCAACAAATAAATAAATGTTTTACACAGTAATGTTGTTGGGTAGATTTAAATATTTTCTCATGATTTCGTCTACGTTGGAGTTTTCATTATATATGTAACTCGTGCTTGCGCTGCTCCATTCTGTTTCGACCACTCTGTCGCACAGAAGACTGAAAATGAGGTGCTTGAGGTTCGATTCAACCCCAAGACCGTCTAGAGCAGTTATGACTGCCTCTGTCAGGACGTTGTTGAAAGCTCCCTCAATGTCAAGGAAATTCCCAACAACGAAGTCCTTAGCCTCAATTGCTTCCTCAAGTCACGACACGATAGTGTGCAGGGCAGTGTCCACTGACCTTCCTTTATAATACGCATGTTGCGCTCCTGATAGATGGTCTCTCGGAATGCGCCCTCTTAGATATCAGTCCAGCAGTCTCTCCAAAGTTTTTAGCAAAAAGGAGGAGAGGCTGATGGGCCTGAAATCCTTGGCCGTGACGTGGGAGCCCCTGCCAGCCTTCGGGATGAACGTAACCCTGACTCGAATCCAGGCCCCCGGGATGTAACCTAATCTAATGCAGCTCGCATAGATCGGTGCCAACCAGCCGCAATATACCTTTACAGCCTGCTGCAGCTGCACTGGTATGATGCCGTCCGGTCCCGGGGACTTGATCGATTTGAACGAATTTATCGCCCAAGTCAAGTGACGCTCATCCAGAAGGTCGGAAAAGGCCGCGTTGTCAGCATGCAACGCTCTGAGAGATACCTCCGCAGAGGACGTGTTACTAGGGAAGTGAGCATCAAAGAGCATCTGAAGTGTCTCTTCACTGCTCAGGGCCCACTTCCTATTTAAATCCTTGAGATACCCCAGGGACACAGGGTTTTTTGCGAAGATGCGCCTGAATCTAGAGGACTCGTGCCAGCCCTACACCTTTTCGCAGAAGCTCTTTCTCAAGATCCTCTTAGTCCAATCACATTTCTTATTGATATTACTAGCTGTATTCTCTAATATCAGACGCGTTTGTTGTTGCTTATCACTTTTTTGGTACAGCGCGCTGTATTTCACACGGAGACTCACCAAAATCTAACAGCATACATATGTCGAACAGTTAATTAACTAAATCTATAAGCGTTTTCTTATTGAATTAGCCTCTGAATCTGTTACTATTGGTGGAAGATTTCAGTTGATCGCAATTCCGCAATTGTGCAATGACTGCTAGTGCAATTTATAAGATTAAGAGGGAAAACACATGTGTGGCTGCATAAAATTTCAATAATTCTTCCAATTATTCGGGGTTTCTTGTTCTGAAATATAAATAATAACATATTTGCCTGACGCTCTTCAAATCATTTAAGATGCTTCAAATTTTTCTTCGAATGGTGATTCAATGGCGGCAATTTTTAACGAATTCGTTATCAATATGTGCGTCTCATTCTTACACATTCAAAATTTTCGTATGATGAATGTTGCTACTCTTGCAATAGAGTTTTCCATTTCAAGATAAAAAGTCACATATGGATATCGATTAGCATAGGAGATGAAACTTTACAAATGGATTTGTGAATTGGTAACTCCCGTCTTGTAGGGAAATTAACTTTACAAAATAAAGAAATGTAGTTAGATAATATATATTTAATTCAAAAAGTTATGTTTTAGGTTATCCATTTGTGTGAAATATTTAATTTGTGCCTGTTATCTACACATATATACGCGTGTATATATAAAAAATTTAAAATCTTTAAGCTGAAACGAATTGCGCGGCTACGAATATAATTAAATACAATAGGGATATTCGCTTGCTCTTGCAAGATTGCAGATTTCAAAAATACTCTTCCGAAATATACTACAAGTGCACGAGAGTACCCATTGCAGAATCTAGTGATATATGAACGGCTGATTCGGTCAATTTATAGTGAATGACTATTATGCATAGCTATTGTGAATTGGCGCACCTTCTGCATACATTTTTAACAAAAAATACTGTAACAAATCTTTATAATTTAAATAGAAATTATAAAATCTATTTAAAACTTACCTTCCTCAACAATTTAACGACGTAATATGTCTTTATGTAAAATGACAGCTGAAAGAGGGTTGTAATTATATTTTTGCGTGACATTGCACGCAACTATACATGGGTTTTGGTCTGACATATTTTACAGCCATTGCAAATAGTTTTCTGTGTGTGTTTGTTGTTGTGCCGGTGCACTAAGAAGAAATATATAAAATTCTTGCACCGTGCAAGGGTTTTGCAAGAGCAAGAGAATACCCCAAATATGTTCAGTTGTGCATCCAAAATGTTTGTTCGTATTCAGGATGTCTAAATTCGTTTAAAATAGAAAGTACAATAGTGTTCCATAATGTATAAAAGTGAATATATTCTAATATTTGTATGTATGTACATATATACTATACATATGAGTATTTCAGATCGGATGCATAATGTTAAAAATTGTTTAAAACTGTATAAAAACAACTTACGAGTGCAAACTAATTGTACATCTGTGTTAATAATGATAATGTATAAAATGTATAAAAGTGGACATAGTTCCATAGTACATGTTCAAATATCATTGAACATGCATACTTATAAGCAAAGCCGACATACAATTAAAAATAAATATCTACCCAGCAGATTTAGGATGATCGTTTGAGACCTCCTGGATTAATCCTTTAGGAGATATCCTATACTCCCTATTACTCCTAATACTCGTGTGTAAATACACGTAAAATTGTATACTCGTTTTTAACATTGCATGTCATTGGAACGCGAGTACTCCTTTTAACCTCCTAATGGAGATCTCTATGTTTACTTCTATAGGAGATCTCTATGATTACTCCTAAAGGAGATCTCTATGATTACTGATATAGGAGATCTCTATGATTACTACTATAGGAGATCTCTATGATAAATCCTATGTTATTTTCAACCTGCAATTATTTTAACAAGAACAAATTTTTATAATATTGTTTTTATTAAAGTTTTTTAATTAAATGAATGTACATACATGAAATCTATTTTTTTTATATTATAAGTGTTCCTGTAGAACAGAGCCTTACATTTGAGAAACGCCTTTTTGATCTTTGCCTCAAAATCAGGGTATGAGTAATCATCTTTTAAGGCCCCTAAAAACTAAACTTGTTAAAAAAATAGATGACATGAATTTAAATTATGTATTACCGTAAAGAAATTTATTGAAAAGTGCATAATTCTTCAATTCAACTTTTTTTTTGGCTCCATCCCAATTCACTTTTAAGAGCAGGGACTCCGCAATTACTTCATCCAAAATTTTTCATAAGGGTCTCTTTGAAAATTTTTGCTTCAGATACGCCACCTATAATAAACTCAAACTGTTTAGTAACATCTTATCAAATGTTTTTTATCATACTCACAATTTCTGCCTCAGGCTTATTCAAAAAGCAAGGACTCTGTAGATGCTAAATCATTCATGTTTTTAATAGGAAATATCATTAATTCAATCTTCTTCGGTTGCAATATGTCAATAATCCGCTCCAGGAGTATAGTGTTCTGCGCCGATATTTCCTCCAGCTTCCGTATTCTTTGTTCCATGTTTTTCTGCCAGGAGGAAGTGTTTCGGGAAGTATTGGTGGACACATTGATATTTTCTCCACTTAAAATTGAAGAACTTCCGCATTTTTTATATAAATTATTTAATATTTTATTCACTAGGCGTTTTAAATGCCTTTTAGAGAATATTTAATTATCAATTTAAAATATTTAATACTCAATAGATATAAAACACTTACGTCTGCACGCTTTAAAAAACACAGTTGAGTCACCGACTAAACCTCGTACTGAGCAGTAGTGTTAGCGTCTTTCTCTGAGTTTATAGCTATTCATATAGCTCTCTTTTGGTGTTCTTTTTTTTGTCTGCTTACTTAAGTAACGCGATTAATACTTATTTTAAATGAGAAATATAATCCAATACTTATATCAGTGTATTATAACTTTTCCACTATGCCCCCGGTGGGCTTCCAGTTCGGGGACAACAAGTTTGCTGCGCTGGCCCAAGGTCCCCAACCAAAACGTAAAAAATCGTATCAAAAACTGCAAGATGCTTTTCCTGACTTACCGCCAATAAAAAGTGATGATCCAAAGTATATTGTGATTAAATCCGAAGAGAATTCTACACCCCTTTCGAAGGTTTCTTGTTTTCGTGTTTACAATGCCTTACTTACCGTGAGCAAAGATATAAACAAATTAGTGAATTACGCGACGGCAGCCTATTACTGCTAGTGAAAAATAAGCAAGTAGCAGAAAAGTTTATAAAAACGAAATGTCTTTTCAACATTGGCGCTGTTAGCGCTAGCTATCATCAACATCTTAATTGTAACAAAGGCACCATTTATGCACCATTTTTAAACGATGTGCCTGAAAGCGAAATAATAGAAGGACTGAGTTCTTACGAAGTTTCCGCGGTTTATAAGTTCACTCGCAAAGTTGAAGGTGTTATAAAGCCTACTGGTGTTATGCTAATATCATTCAACAGTTATTCCCTTCCAAGCAAAATAAACATCGCATGGAGGATGACCTCTGTGCGACCATACGTGCCTAATCCAATGCGCTGCAGGTCATGCGCCAAAATTGGGTCATACGCAAAAACATTGTAAGGGTTCCCCAACATGCGAAACTTGCAATTTCCTTCTCCACACGATAATGACTGCATCCGAGTCATGTGTGCGAATTGTTCTGGCGAGCATCGTTCTTCGGACTATAAGTGTCCAAAGTATATGCAAACCAAAGAAATTTTAAAAATAAAGACACTAGAAAAGTGCAGTATGCACGAATCCCTTTAAAAAGTATAGAGAAAATACTTCTCCTTTCCCTCACTGCTAGCTTTGCACATGTGCTTCAACCTACAAAAGAGGTATCCTCTGTATCCACCACACCAACAAAAATTTCAGCCATCAACAATCTCACAAAATCTAAAAATACTCATAGAATTGCCGACAATGACTTGCCTAGTACATCAAAACAAAACGCAGAGGTCACCTCTGCTCCCAACTCATCAATAAACTCTTTAACTAGAAAAAAATCACTCATCAAACGCCAACAACAAACATATTTCCATCAACAAGCCTGCATCGATCAGTTCAGACTACAACAACGTCTCACATTCAGCTACAAATATCAGCGACAACTGTACCCAACAAGCCTCTTTCTTAAATCCCAAACTTTTCAGTCCAACAACAGCCTCTCTCTATTTCTAACTTAAACAACTCCTTAAACTCGCTTAATAAATATACTGACTTCAACAACACTACTACCAATACTACTACCGTGCAGTCTAATCCACCTAATCACGAGAAATCTCTTTCCAACAACAAGCAATTCCAACGATAATCAATACTCTACTCAACATACTGAACAAATAGAAATTGACTCTGAATAAATACGCTTAGCCATTACTCTCTTTTGAACTAGTACTCAATTGGTGACACTCAGCTTCAACTGACTGCTCATACGAGTTGATATTCTAGCTCTCTTCTGTTTCCCTTTTTCTTTTTTTCCTACATAGATCTTATGATTCCATTATTGCAATGGAATTTAAACGGCTACACTAATAATTACAATGAGCTTCAATTATTAATACAAGATCATTCCCCAGCTATTATACTCTTAAATGAAACTCACATCTCTTTCAACTTGTCGGCTTTACTCTAAGCAGTACATTGGCATGTTTCACAATCTTCCACATATTAGCACAGGTAAAAGAGGTATTGCGATTCTCATAAGAAGAGATATTCCACACAAAATTAATGCCATTCAATCCAACTTGCTGGCTATGTCGATCGAAATTATCTTAGTTAAAAAAATCACCATTATCTGCACCTATATTGCACCAGATGAACATTTCACCAGTACAGACATCCTGCAATTAATCAACCAAGCTTCTACTCCTTTAATTTTCGCTGGTGATTTTAATGCATGGAGTCCACTATGGGGCTCTCCAATAGCCAACAAGAGGGGCAAATGCATTGAAGACGCTTTACTTTCCTCTAACTTAATATGTTTGAATAACGGATCCGCGACACACTTTTCCACTCACTCCACTTTTTCCCATGTAGATCTTACAATGTGCACCGACACACTTGCAACGCAGTGCGAATGGAGTATACTCGATCACATGCACGGAAGCGATCACTTCCCCATTGTACTAAAATTGCACCTAGGTTCAACAACTAAAAATCACAAAATAAATAAGGTATTTAAAACTGATTACGCTGATTGGGAGAAGTTTCAGACACATTGCGAGATAAATGGCAATAATACCCCAATATCTGACAACCCTAACCAAGAAAGTGCGAGGTTAACAAAAATTATCAGTTCAGCAGCGAATGTTAGCATTCCTCATACAAAGCCAACAGCAAGTTCAAAGAGTGTTCCTTGGTGGAATAAAGAAATCGCTGAATTGCGGGCAAAAAAACAGACAGCTTGGTATGAATACAAACGCGCTCGATCACTAGTCAACTTAATATCTTTCAGGAAAGCCAATGCTCTTTCCGTCGTTCCGCGAAACAGGCCAAGCGTAAATGTTTTCAGGATTTCACAAGCAAAATAAATCCTTCGTCTAGTCCTAAGTTAATATGGAAACGCTTAAAAAACTTTCTGAGTGCCTAGAAATCTAACCATTCAATGCGTAAAGGGGCCAACAGGTTTGGTAACCAATCCATCCGATATTTCCGAGTTATTTTGTAAACCACTATTCTGAAACAAGCTCAGATATTTCATTCAGCACACAGTTTCAAACCTCTAAAACCACCACACTGTCCGACACTTCCTACTCTGTCTCCCCTCTTTCTTTTTCT
The DNA here is from genome assembly GCF_016617805.1 of Bactrocera tryoni. Classification (NCBI taxonomy): domain Eukaryota; kingdom Metazoa; phylum Arthropoda; class Insecta; order Diptera; family Tephritidae; genus Bactrocera; species Bactrocera tryoni. Next base: position 104,231 of record NW_024395877.1, on the reverse strand, counting down.
GCTAAACAAATAGAAACCAGCATTTCACTGTCAGAATTCGAGGTCGTTGCATCTACCGTTAAGGGTAAGTCCCCGGGGCAAGATAAAATTTCTTATCCAATTATCAGACATATGCCAAAAAGCCTCAAGCTCCGATTGGTAAAGCTTTATAACAAAATTTTCAATACTGGTGTCTACCCACAATTTTGGAAAACGTCCTGTGTCATACCCATACTTAAACCACACAAATCCTCCGATGAACTTGCTAACTATAGGCCGATTTCCCACCTTCCATGTATGGGCAAAATTTTGGAAAAGATCGTGGCTAACCGCTTGATGTGGTATGCTCAGCGAAACAAGTTCATATCACCGAATCAAGTCGCCTACAAAAAAGGTCAAGGCACGTTAGATGCTTTAATCCAACTAAACTACTTCATTACTAACGCTTTGTCCAGCAAAAAGTCCACGTGTCCGTACTATCATCTGACTTTCACAGAGCTTTCGACAAAATTGGAGCCCATATTATTATTCGACAACTAAGAAAATGGAAAATAGGCCAGAATATGATACGTTTTATTACTAACTTTCTCACAAACAGAAAACTCAAAGTCAACGTAAATGGTTTTCTTTCTTCAACACTCCCGCTTTCTAATGGTACGCCGCAAGGCTGACTTCTTTCAGCCCTCCTTTTTATCATTGCTTTCGATGATATTAGTAGGATGTAATCTACACAAAAGTCTCTGACGTTAATTTAGCTCAATCCTTATTTACTAATATACTCGCCAGAATTGAGACCTGGTCACTGGAGTCTGGTGCTTCACTTTCCTTACACAAAACACACATCCTTCATGTATGTAGGAAGCAAAATTGCAACGGTATTTCACTAACCCACAACCAAACTAACATCGAATGTAAAACACAGCTGAAAATACTAGGATTAATTTTTGACTCTAATTATAATTTTAATGCTCACTGTAAATATGTCAGAAACTCGTTAATGTCACGATTAAATATTGTTATATATCTCTCGTCTAAGCATTCATTTATTCATCCGAACACACAAGTCAATGTTGTCAGAGCTTTGCTAACTTCAAAAATAGATTATGGGCTCCCCATCTATGGCAATTGCTCCAAAAGCAGTATCAACCTTTTAAATGCTCCTTACCATTGTGCAATACGGCGAAGTCTCCGGGCCTTTCCAACCTCGCCAATAAAAACGATAATGGCTGAATCTGGTTTACCATCTATTCAAAATAAAATGATAGATTCTTCGCTTCAAATTCTTGCGAAAACGGCTGAGAACACCAACCCATTACTAAATACAACTATCACGCATGCCACGAAAAAAAGAAAAATTCCAAGAATACAATCGGCTATTTCGAGATGCTTAAGTTTCGCTGCAGAAAATAATATTTTACGTAACGCAACACGCAAATTCACCACTCGACATCCTCCCTGTCTGATCAATGATAAAATACTACAGGATAAGCTTATGTTTTTGTCCAAGCAAAACACACCAAACGAAGTCTTTCAACAAACCTTTGCTGAACTGGAATCTAATTACACAAATAATGGCTGGAAGTTATTGTTTACGGATGGCTCCAAGTCCATCGATTCCACTTCGTTAGCAGTTGTCACTGCCACAGGAGAAATTACTTGCAATTGGCTTCTTCCCTCAACGACCTCTGTATTTACCGCTGAAGGATCTGCTATCCTTCATGCAGTTAATTACGCAAAAAAGACTAAAGGAAAGTTCCTCATCTGTACAGACAGCAAATCTTGTATGTCTGCAATAACGTCTCCTTCCAATCGCAATCCCATAATAGAAGTTATCAGAGACGCGGTCATTGGTGCCCCCAGAAAATCCAAGTAATGTGGATCCCTGGCCATGCTGGTATTACAGGCAACCACTTAGCAGACCTCGCTGAAAAAAATGTAGCCAGGACTCCTGCCTTTAACATACTACGTCTCATCCAAGCAAGACATTCTTAACCTTATTAAGCACAAAAGGCATCAAAACACGCAAGCGAATGGAAAACATTTAAACATCACTACGCGGTCATAAACCCAGCCAGAAATCGTATAATCTACTCGTCAACAGTTCCAACTAGCGCAATGAAGACATATACTCGATTAAGGATTGGACACACTATCATAACACACGCCCACTTACTATCGGGTAAAAGCCCATCCATTTGCCCCCTTTGCGATGACACCGCTACTATCAAACACTTACTCACACTCTGTCCGATGCTTCACCCAACAGCCCACAACTCTGGCAACATTGATCTCATGAAACTGCTAAGTGAACCTTCAGAAAAAAACGTGATGATTGTATATAGATTCTTAAAAACCAACGATTTGTTAAAATATATTTAAGCAACTTACATCTTTACTAACCCTTAGCAATTAGAATTTTTCACCTAGTTACAATTACAAGACGGCTGAAGGCCTCGTAGCCAGTGCTGCGTTTATGTATTTATATAATAAAACTATTTTTGTTATATGAATTAGTATAAATAAATAAATAAATAAAAAAACACAGTTGAAATGAACAATTGCTTGAAGACAAAAATTAACAGTTATTATTTCCCGTTAAATTGTAATTTTTGTATCGAAAGTACGATTTTTAAGCTACGAAAAATTAAAAAATCTCCTTTATTGCTTCTAAAGGAGTACAAAAGGAGATCAATACTAAAATGAAGTAAAAAAATCACAATAGAAGTATAAAATCTCCTGTTTTGCTCCTAAAGGATGACGAAAGGAGGTCAACACTAAAATAAAATATAAAAAAAAACACAATATAAGAACAAAATTAATAAATCTCCTTTACTGCTCCTAAAAGAGGTCAATAGGAGGACTCCTTCATTCCTCCTTTCAGGAGATCTCGCTTTTGAATCTGCTGGGCATGTCAAGCAGCAATAAACAATATGCTGCAATACATACAAACGTACACACATACACATATATTTAGTTATTTAAGATAGTTTTAAAATTTGTATATAAGCAAGAAAAATACAAAATAAAATCGGAATGAATAAATTCTCAGCTCATATAAGTCTTTATTTTTTCCCCACCAGCGGTAAGAAGTTAAAGATACTTTTTTGAGTTTATAACATTTGGTCCTATCGAGCCTAAATTTAAAAAAGCCCTGATATTATAAAAAATACAGGCAAGTAAAATAGTAAGGCCTGTTATTAATATAAATATAGGCAAAATTAAATTGTAAGACGGGTGTATATTCCCGCATTAGAACCGATCGCATAAGCCGTTTTAGTAAAGACTAAACGCAGTGATCTAACTGCTATCCAAGAGATATTCAGCAGCTGTGAGTCGAGGCACAGCAAGGTCAACTAGGCGACCAAATCAAATACCTCCAACGATTTCTTTGGAGAAAAACAAGCAGTTCATCAATAAATAGGAAAAGTATTGCGAAAAAAATCTCGAAATGGGTATAAACAGAAAAAAAATTCTGGATGTCCAGGCAGATTTAGCTGAAAAAGGGTTGTACACATCCAACACTATTTCAGGAAAGGCATTAAAGAAAGCAAAAATTGAGGAAAGCATTAAAATTCTTGAAAAGTACCAAAAAGAATTCGATAACAACCACGAAAAGCTAATGGCAGATGGCATAGGAGAAGAAGATTACTTCAAGAAGAATACATACAATAACACTATGATTAAAATCTAAGAGGCAATCAATGCATTATAGAAGAGCATTTTAAAAGATAAGCGTCTAGTCGAATTTGATCAGCAAATTGAAACAGTTCAAATACGATGCACTAATCCAGATCAAAAGACTTCCATCTTCATGAGGAAAATTGAAAACCTCAGAAGAAAAATGGAAGATCTAAGCATGGAATTAATGATCGACAATGATCAAATAAAAGGCTTAAACTTTTTATTCATTGACATCCAAAATCTAAAAAGCAAATTAGATTTTAATGTAGAAATTGAAGACATATTCGAAAAAATATATGACGAAGAGCTTCAGAATTTAAAAAGGAAATTAGAAAACGAAGAGCATAACATTTCTTATCGCCCTATCTTAGATTTAGAAAAATTAAAAATTCCAATATTCTATGGCGATATTAAAGAATGGGCAAATTTTTATAACGTGTTCCAAGAAATGGTACACAATAACGAGCAGTTGCCGAGCGCAGAAAAAATGCTGCGTCTTCGTCTCTGCTTAAAAGGGGAAGCTGCGCGATTAATACAGCACCTACAAATTTCAACAAGAAATTATGAAGCTGCATGGAGTCTGTTAAAACAAAGGTATGACAACCAAAGAATTCTGTTCACAACACAGTGGGATAGAATAATGCATCAACCAAATATAAATAGTGACAATGCTGAAAGCGTGAGACAACTATTAGATACAACAAATGAGTGTCTTAACGCTATAGAATCACTGGGAATAAGCATTGAACAAGCTGATCCATTTATTGCGCGTGTAATTGTCCAGAAGTTAGACAAAGAAGGACTGAAATTATATGAGCAAACAGTTAAAAAGACGAGAGAAATTCAACAATTATCGGACCTCAGAGATTTGCTGGATCAACACTTTCAAACATTGAAAACAGTGGCTGATAAAGGACATCTTAATAAAAGTTGTAAACAACATGTGTTCAAGGTCAATAATACCTTGAATAATACAAGGCAGCCAATCAAGCAGATGTGTTCCTATTGTAAAATTGTAGGTCACACTTTATTGCAATGCACAAGATTCAAAAGCATAACCATTGATGACAGGCGTAAATATGTAAGGGATAACAAAATCTGCTTCAGGTGCCTAAATCATAATTGGGTAGAAATTTGCAACAGCAACATCAAGTGTTGTTTCGAAATCATCATGATACCTTACATGTTGAGTCCGAAGAGAGCAAAAAAGTTATGTCCACAACAAATAGCTCAAAAGCAGTTATACTAGCTACAGCTCAAATAAGAGCAAAGACAGCAAGTGAAGAATATATGTATATTGTTACGCGCACTTATAGATCAAGGATCACAAATAACCACAATATCCGAAGAAGCAGCACAGATATTAAAACTGCCGAGGATGAAAACAAAAACAAAATTATATGGTTTAAGTGACGCTGTAGTGAACCAAAAGCTTCAATTCAGGTTGAAATTAAACAAAGATTTTTAAGTAACTACAAAGAAAAGGTAAATGCCGTAGTTTTACCAGTTCTAACCAGTGCACAACCGGATATCTGTTTTAATTACAATTTTAAAATATGGGAAAATTATACTCTTGCTGATCCGTTATTCAACAAATCAGACAGAATTGATATGCAAAATAACGACAGCGGTAACTAATTTGGAACGATTTTGGGAAATCGAAGACATATCAACTGATGATGATATACAAGAAGATGACACCACCTTAAAGCAGTACGAAGAAACTACCAAAAGAGATGCATATGGCAGATTTATTGTGGAAATTCCATTCAAAAAAGATAAAGAATTAGGAGAATCGCGTAAGAAAGCAGTAGCGCGTCTAATATCAATGGAAAACAAATTCAAGAGAAACAGTAAACTCAAAGAAGAATACAGCAAATTCATCAAAGAATATATAGACCTTGGCCATATGAGAAAAGTTGATGACAAACAAAGAGGTAAATATTATTTACCTCATCAAGCTGTTATTCGAGAAAATAATATAACAACAAAATTTCGAGTGGTATTTGATGCATCAGCAAAAACATCAACAGGTAGAAGTCTTAATGATATCATGTGTACTGGACCCAAATTACAAAGAGACATATTCGATATCATACTTAAATGGAGGCTTTGGGAATTTGTCATCACCGCTGATGTTGAAAAAATGTTCAGGCAAATTAAAATAGCCCAAAAAGATCACGAATATCACAGGATTGTATGGCGTGAAAATGATATGCAAAAAATAGATGAATATGGGCTAACAACAGTAGCATACGGGACCGCATCAGCGCCATATCTAGCAGTGCGTACATTAATTGAAATCGCTAATAAGTGTCCAATTGAAAAGTTACAAAAAATAATTAAAGAGGACTTCTACATGGATGATCTTATGACCGGTGCAAATTCAGTAGAAGAATGTGAATATATACAACGAAACATCAGCAAACATCTTCAGGAATTTGGATTTCATCTCAGGAAGTGGTTATCAAATCAAACCAGCATTACTAATAACATATCTAATACTGGAGACAATGAAGTCATACAAATAAAGGAAAATGAAGCTGTAAAAACACTTGGACTGCATTGGGATCCACAGGAAGATCAATTCCAATTTAAAATTAATTTGAAAATTCAAAAATTATTACAAAAATGAGTGTTCTTTCTCAGCTTGCACAAATATTTGACCCACTGGGTTGGTTTTCTCCCATAATTATAATTGCAAAGTTATACATTCAAAAACTTTGGACACTGCAATCTAGCTGGGATAATCAACAATCAGAAGATCTACAGATGGAATGGATGCAATTCATAGAGAAATTATATTTAATAGAAAACGTACGGATGCCACGATGGCTAGGAACTTGTATGGACTCTCAAATTCAAATGCATGGGTTCTGCGATGCTTCAGAAAGAGCTTATGCCGCAGTTATATACATAAAACAGAGTAGCAATGTTAAACTTCTAACAGCAAAAACAAAAGTAAACCCACTCAAAACCGAAAAACAATTCCGAAATTAGAACTCTGCAAAGCACACTTGTTAGCTAAATTGATCAGTAAAGTCAGGGATGGGCACATTTTTAGCCCGCAAAGTTAGCAAAGTGGGAATATCAGTTTACGGAGGGAACGGCATAAAATGTTGCGAAAAAAATCAATTACATTCCTCCATAATTTAATATTCATCGCAGAATGGTTGCGGCAATACTGACATCAAGAATGATAGAATACAAGATTACGACGACCGCCATTACGAAACGTCATAGTTCCGTGTTGAGGAGAACAAGAGTGAAAAACTGTCAAATGGCTTGCAAATTGTAAACAGAAAAGTAAACACTTTTGTAAATTCGCAAAATATTAATGATTCTTTCGATTTTTATGAAAAGTTTTATTGAAGGGATTGAATATTGTTGAGTGAAAAGATTTGAATCATTTCGAAAGAAATATATCGGCCTATCGATAATAAAATTGTCTATTAAGTTGTGATTCAAATGGAGAAGACGTTTCTTGTGTTGTATATATATATATATACATATATTATAAGTTCCGATGTATCAGATGTATGAAATTATGATAAAAGAATTGTGAAATTATTAATTTAGTATTAAATATATCATTTCTTTTGCAAAATAACACCCATTTTTTGGCAACTTTGAAATCGGCCGGAAAACTGAAAAAACTCGTTTTCGATCCTTTAATTGCATAATAATTATTACAACAAGCCACTGCACATTTCATTTTAAAAAATTAATATATTTATGCTTAGAAATTTAAATAAATACAACAGTACACTTACACTGGTTTTCTTCATTTGAACAATTTCCCCACATGCTACTCTATTTATTGTGGATGTGCCCAAAACTAATTATATACATATTTTCTCGCAACAATATTCTAAACATTCCACTGAAATTTTTCCTGCAAAAGACGAATGAATTAATATTATTTTGGGAATTTCAAAAAGTGTTTACTTTTCTGTTTACAATTTGTATGCATTTCTATGCTTGTTCTTCTCAACGCAAAACTGTTACGTCACGAAATTGCTGAACAATGTATTTGTTTTTGTTAGAATTGTCAAGAGCTAAACCGAAAAAAACTAACTGTAAACTAGTGTCGTAATCTTGTATTCTATCATTCTTGACTGACATTGTACACAAATTAAAGAGTAGAAGTTTACTTCATATCGGAATTGTACAGTTGTGTGAACAAAAAGAGGTAAACATAATTTGCAGGTTTTAGAGTTTCGCATTAATATTTGTTTATATTTACCTTTGCATGGTGGGAAATTCTAATCACTGGTAGGAAAAAATTGTATGAGTTATACTGGTATCTAAAAACAATTTTATTTAATAAGAAAACAGCACATTTTAAAATTACACAACACCTTATGGTTGTTCCTATTTTGTTCACACCACTGTACATGCGATAGAACAGTAATGGTGGTGATGCCAGTTGTAAAAATTCATTTTAGCTACAATTGGGAAAACTTCCCTCAAGTTGTGGGCTTTTATACGTACATATACAAGGCAGTTTTATATATCTGCATATACATATAAAAAAAAGATACTTGTGACCATAATACATATTTTGTTTAAACATATTGCAGTTCCATTTAATGTAAATGCTTATATAAATATATATATACATATGTATATATTAATATTTGTGATATTTTCAGTTTGGTTGTTTTATCAAAATATTCAAAGAATTGAGGTTTTTTCTATAATTGTTCTGTTAAATTATAAAAATCTAAGTTGCCTCTGGAAATGTATTAAAATAATAATACGCGCTATAGAGAGGGAACACATATTTTTAAAAATATAAGAAATCGTCAAATAAAAATATGTTTGCGCGGTATGGCATTATTGATTGAGAGTGGCTAAGCACACAAATTAATACAAACGCTAATGGCAGATACATCGTATTTCGCCACGAGCGGCAAGCACACGTCTAACTTTTCAATTATAAGTTTTCATAATATGAAATATCAAAACTGAAATCAAACTAGTAAAACTAGTTTATATATTTATAAATAATAGCATTTGACTCTGATTTTGAGTTAATTTAAGAAAATTTCGAACATATTGAAAACATTTTTTATAATTACTACAGTATATCGAGATTGGCAACCTTGCGTTGTGAGAGAAAAATTTGCTGACGCGTTTCTACGTGGAAAACCCCAAATCGTTGAAATTCTATGGTAAGCGGGCGGTAGAAGCGGTGTTGGCTTACCATTCACATAGCGCTCTCACAAGATTCATTTGGGCATATGTGTTTGAAGAAACAGTGGTTCATAAACTGAAGTTATTATTAAAATTACTTTTTATTAAGAAGTTTAAAGAAATAACTTGGAAACTTTTTGATTCGAAAATTATGTCTACATATACACCTGTGAATAATTTTTTTCAATAATGAAATTAAACAAGCATAAAATGAGAAGTAGGTTATCTGATTTAAATTTTGGTACAATAATGCGTGTAGCTATAGAAAATGAGATTAAGCCGAACATAGAATTTATTATTTGAAATAAACTAAATTAAATGCTGTTATAAAGACATAGTAGAAAAAATATTACTAAAATAAAATATTTATTATACTTTTTGTTATTTGTCTTATATTTTATAAATTTATAGTAATTACAAAGAAATTTAAAATTGTTAGGCAATTTTACAGTTATTACCCACAGTGCAACTTCCCATATATGCGCGAGCTCTCATTTGTAAACGTGGTGTGGCAAAATACGTTGCTCTCATTTGTAAATATGGAGTGGTAAAATACGTTGCTCTCACTTCCCTCTTCATGTTTGCCCGCGATGATCCCCTCATCTAGCCCTCATAATGTGCACTCGTGCCCGAACGGGCAAAATGCCACTGAGGGCTAATATGCCCACCCCTGAGTAAAGTGATAAAAACAATTAGCGTATGTCAAGCAATCTATGCACGGAGTGATTCAACTATAACTCTAAGCTGGATTGAAAATTCAAAAAATAAAGACAAATTTATAAGAAATCGAATTGAAGACATCAAAATGCTGTGGAAACATGTAAGCTCTAAAGACAACCCAGCAGACCTTGCATCAAGAGCATCAAATCTAGACATTTGGTGGTATGGACCAAAATGGCTGAAATTATCTGAAAGTCAAAGGCCAGAAGTCAAAACAAACAACTCAGTAAGAATATTGTTAACATCAAAGGATCAGAACGAATTTATGGATAATTTAATTAGCAGATATTCTAGTTGATTGAAACAACAAAGGGTTATGGCATATATACTACGATTTGGGAAAAAACAAAGAAATTATCAAACCGTAAACGTGCAGAGGAACTCCAATCAGCTAGAAACGTAATCATTCGAGAGACTCAGAAACAGTTATTTAAAGATGAAATAAATAAGTTAATGAGTGAAAAACACATAAGCAATACGAGTCAGATCGTCAACCTCAATCCATTTTTAGATAAAAATGGCATTATGAGAGTTGGAGGACGACTAACAAACACAGAATTACCGTATTGCAAAAAACATCCTATAATTCTTTCCAAATCCTATTTGAGTTCGTTGATAATTAAAGATGCTCACCATTCCACTCTACATGATGGAAGCAGATAAACAGAAGCAATAATAAGGAGACAATACTGGATCATAGGGTTGAAAAATGCAATCAAAAGTTGTATACGAAAATGTTGCAAATGCATCAGATACAACCAAGTCACAGCAAAACAAATGATGGGCAATTTACCGGAATTCAGAGTATCGCCATCAAGTCCTTTTACCTATGCCGGAGTTGACTATGCTGGACCGTTTCAGATGAGATGTTCTAAAGGCCATGGGCAAAAATCATTCAAAGGATCTGTAGCAGTTTTTGTATGTCTTTCAACAAAAGCAATACATCTAGAAGCTGTAAGCGATTTATCAACTGAAGCTTTTCTAGCAGCGTTAAGACGATTTTTTGCCAGAAGAGGAAAGAATCTTCACATGTACACCGATAATGGAATTTTGTTGGAGCCAGCAGAAGTATTGATAAGAAAATCAAACATGCAGCAAAAAATAACAATGAAGTATCATCGATTTTAACAAATGAACAAATATCTTGGCATTTTTCTGCCCCGGCAGGCCCACATTTTGGAGGAATGTGGGAAGCAGGAGTAAAGGGAATGAAGTACCACTTAAAAAGAGCAGTTGGAGACACTAAGCTAACTTTTGAAGAAATGTCAACAGCTTTAGCACAAATAGAAGCTTCGTTAAATTCGCGTCCATTATATGCTATAAACGATGATAATGGAATAGATGCGTTAACACCAGGACACTTTTTAATAGAAAAACCTATATTATCAATTCCCTCTTCGGGTGCGGATGTAAACATTTCCTCGTTAAACAAATGGAAATTAATACAAAAAATTCACCGAGATTTTTGGAATCGGTGGAAAGATGAGTATTTACATACACTTCAACAAAGGAATAAGTGGAAAATTCCAGCGAATAATATAAAAGAAGGAGATATTGTCATTGTAAAAGATGAAAATACACAGCCTACCAAATGGCCTCTTGGAAAAGTTATAGAAACGCATGCAGGAAATGATGGACGTGTTCGAGTTGTGACGTTAAAGCTTGCCAACAACACATTGAAAAGACCAATCCACAAATTATGTCCACTTATAAAACAAGCAGACAATAATGAAGAAAGAAATGGCGTAAAAACTACTGCAATCACAACCAAACCTATGAAGAAGCAACCTATAAGTATTTTTGCGCACTTGATCTTAGCGTTCCTTTACATGGCAACAAGTACTCTTGGTATGAACATACACATTCCTCAAGAAAGAAGTGCAACAGTGAGCAAACTTCCTGAAAATACTACAATTTACCTGGACTCACTAGGAAAAATGGATGTAATCACATCTACCTGGGATTTGCTTATATATTATGATCTTAATGCATATTTCGAACAGTATAATATGTTGCCAAACTGCATTCAAAGAATAAAAGATCATTGCCAGCTATTATCCCAGTTTGAAGAGGCATGTAATGTCATATCATTATCACTAGGCAAACGTTACAAAGATTTAAGTCACAATCATAATTTGATTGTATAGGTTGGTACGCAGCTCTCAAGTAATTGCTAAGAAAAAAAAATACATTATTTCTCAAGTAATTTTGACAGCTGGTTACGCATTGTGAATGATCTACATTAGAAGAGCAAGAGAGAATAAACAAAGAAAGCAAACTTTGTGCGTAATATGTATGTGTGTATGTGTATGGTAACATAAATATTTTTATTGAGATTTAAGAAATGTTGTTGATGATTGGTAGTTTTTATACAACATTTCAAAATGGAATATACTTCATAATAATGATTTCAACTAATTTAGGATGAATTTTACGATTACTTCGAATTTCCTTTAAGAAACAATTGTTGATTTGATGTTTCTTCTCAAAACCAGGTTTGCCATATTCACATTTTGCTGAAAAAAGTATCAAAAATTAGTACTAGATTTTTTGAGAGCTGCGTATTAGCACAAGTATGTAAATTTATCGCAGGAAAGTTTTTTGACCGTTTCTTAAGCGTTTTTTTATATGAAGTTTTTACGTTTCTTGAGAGCTGCGTACTAAGCTTATACAATAAATGGCAAAAAAGAGCTCCATTAGAATGGTCGGTTCAATTTACAACATGCTGTTTGGGTTAATGGATACAGATGATCAAGAAGTAACAGAAAGTAATTTTAAAACGTTACTTTCTAATCAACATCAGATCAAGAATAGGCTAAAATCTCAAATCTCTTTAATAAACTCTACAGTCAACATTATAAATAAAAATTTTAATGAAGTCAATTCGCAGTTCTTTAAAATCCAAACACAAATAAACAAATATCAATCCGAAATTATAAAAGACATAAATCGTGATAAAATGGCTATTCAATTTCAAATGTTAGTTATTCAAATTACCATATTATTGAGTGAATGTGAAAAAATAGAAAATGTAGAAATAGAATTGCTGATAGACTTAAACCAAGGAAGAATAAATCCAACACTTTTGACTCCAACACAATTACAAACAGAACTGATGTTAATAAAGTACAAACTGCCAGCAAAGTTGTTAATACCTGGACAATAAACTAACACACAACTATGAGATGTATACAATTTGATGAAAACACGAGGATTAATTGTAGACGATAAATTAGTCATAAAGGCAGAACTACCTTTAATTCAAAGTGAGTCATCGGAAATATACAAAATAATAGTAATTCCACATGAATATAATGGAAGAATATAAAAAGCAAAACTAAGAAACGAACTTTTAATTTACAACTTTGGACTTAACTCATATTTTTTGATGTTACAAGCAGATTTAAATAAATGTCCAAAAAGCCTCAACAACAATATGCAAAGGAAAATCTCCGTGGCAACCTGCTTTAGATCAAACATGCGAACTTTCAGCGTTGTTAAAAAGCGGACACACCAACTGTAAATATAAGGAAGTGACAGAACTCTTTGAAGAAAATACTTGGATCTTTAAAGTGTTCAAAAATTCTACGATCCATCTAGACTGACAAAAGGGCAAAACGCAGATATTGGATATTCCGGCACAAGGAATTCTTTCAATCAAAGCTGGCTGTACTGCAAGATATGAAAGTATCACCTTAATCGGCATGCAAATATTTAAAATGCAGAGCGACATCAAACCGACGTTGGGCCCGATCGAGACGACTATAAAGGAAATAGCTGGGGACCATACAACTACTCTTCAAATAAGTAGAATAGACGACAACGAACAGCAGAGAAAGCTACGAGAAGGCATTGACAAGGTCAGCAACAATGACTTAAAATTAAGTGAGTTAAATTTAAGAAACCATAACGGACATGTATCTTGAGTGTTAGTAGTAATTGTAATATTATGCCTTTTAATACTATATTTCCGTTATAAATGTAAAGCGAATCATGCTGATAGAATCATTGTCAATATTCCCAACCGGTAGAATAATAATAACATAAAAAATACAGTCCACTAATTTTCAATACGAGTAATCATTTCTTTCCCTCGGCAATTTGTTCAAATATCATTGAACATGCATACTTATAAGCAAAGGCGAAATACAATTAAAAATAAATATCTATTTTCAAACATACATACATACATATGTATGTATTGACATAAACGTAGCCATGCATTTACATGCAATGCGCATCCAATAAAAATAAAAATGCACATGTCATAAATTTACAGAAGAGATAAGATTAAACACACACACACACACACATGTATTAAATTGTATACTGGAAAATAACCCCATGTCAAGCAGCAATAAACAATATGCTGCAATACATACAAACATACACACACATATATATTTAGTTATTTAAGATACTTTTAAAATTTGTATATAAGCAAGAAAAATACAAAATAAAATCGAAATGAATAAATTCTAAGCTCATATAAGTCTTTATTTTTCACCCACCAGTGTTAAGAAGTTAAGGATACTTATTTGAGTTTATAACAGTACATACATTTAGTTCCGTTCATTCGTAGGATGATAATGATAATTAAATATAAAAACAAATTGTATATGCGATTTACATATGTGCACTAGGTATTAGGTTTAAGTTGTATACATATATTAGTTTCTAATTTAATTTGTTTAAGCAAACATGAATTTTTAAAATTATAATTTTTGTACTTAACAAAATATCATATTTAGTTTGTATAATGATTCTTATTGTTGTATTATTTTTTTACTTTGATTTTAATAACATATTAAATTCCACTTGGACACTCAATAAGAGACATGGTCTACTTTAAGACTTTTACAACCGACTCTCTTATCAAATACCTCTTTCGCAGCACATACATACATAATTAGATATATACATATGTAAGTGACATATCCTAATGTTTCATTGGAGTTTTTTTGCCAGGAAAAGCATCGATTGCAACATTGCCAACGTGCTTCAATTCAGCATTTTCGCCATTGAATGCGGTCCCGCACATTAAGCGGCACCATTTGTTAAATCGCGTTTGTCACGTCACTCTGATTTCATCATCCCACTCGAAAAGTCCTAATTGTTGGTATTACTCAAGGTGTTGTTTAATAAAATTGTCATTTGACACAAAGATATTCAAATAAAAAACTATTTTTAAAAAAGAACATATTCGTCTAAAATACCCTGAACAACGAGTCGGGCTGTACCTTTTTTTTTGTTTTTAAAATACACACAATCGTGTAAAGGCCAAAAATAAACTAAAATAAAAAAAAAATAAATAACAAATTTTGATACATTTTACAATAAAATAGCTTTTCAAACAAAAACACAATATATGTAGTAAACAAAAAAAAAAATCGTGAAAGAAAAATTTACTTACTATAGAACAAAAAGATCAAACTTAATAAAACAAAAACAATTTTTGGTTTATCATACCAAGCAAAAAGATTGAAACCTTAACATCGTACATTCGGTAACTCAAAACAACGTGGTAGTGAAAGCACGTGGAAGTGGAAAAGTGAAAGATATCGTTTAACATCGTGGAAAAGAATGTATATCGTAAAACACAATTTGATTAAAACTTAAACATCATAAAATAAACATTTAATAACCCTAAACATCGTGGGAGTGGAAAAGTGAAAAAGAACGTTTAAATCGTGAGGAAAAAAGGTTTATCGTATGAAATAAAAAGATCAAAATTTTAACATCGTAAATTAAACATTCGGTAACTCTAAAACAACGTGCAGTTAAGGAACGTCGAAGCGAGGAAAAAGAAAAAATTATCGTAAAAAAAAATAAACCCAAATTGTTTAACATAGAGAGTGTATAGCCAACGTAAAAGAAAAACGTGAAAAGTGAAGAAAAAATATCGTAAAGAACAAATTATCGTAACAAATAAAGCTAAATTGTTTAACATAGAGAGTGTATAGCCAACGTAAGAGAAAAACGTGAACAGTGAAGCGCTGAACACATAAACCGCGACAGACTGCAAACTACATCTGTCAAATATTAAAATACACACGTTCTTATGGGCAGTGTTATTTTGACAGCTGCACGACTACACGACTGCAGGCCGACAGTTGTCGTTCTCGCTAACTGCAATATCCTCTTATTTTTGCCAACGACAGTAGGACGACAGTAGAGTTGACAGTAGAATGGAAGATAGAAAGAGGAGGTAGAGTGGTGATGCCACTAATATGTAAAATGTAAAATTATTCACAGCTCGAACAAACTTGAAGTTATTTTACAAATAAAAGCATAAAAAAGCTCTATTATAGCTCTATTATACCATTTGTAATAACAATTGATAATTTAAAGCACAAATATTTACCTATTTACTTATTTTTTGCATAAAAAATTTCACTTTGAACAAAATATTAAAATTTCATTGAAGTGAAAGGAATTAGTATGGCCACAACGAAATTGTGTACATGCAAAATGGACAGCTGTGTTGTCTTGTGTACATGCCACTTGAAGTGGTAAACACAATGACTGCGACAGACTGCAGCAGCACGACAGTGAACTGAAAATGGCGTTGTGCATCTTACCACATAAACATTCGTAAGAAGGCAGCAACATAACAATGGCCGGCATGTACGCAAGACAACACAGCTGTCCATTTTGCATGTACACAATTTCGTTGTGGTCATACTAAAAAGGTTTTAAAGGGTTCAATGAAATTTTAATGTTTTATTCAAATGAAATTTTTTATGCAAAAAATAAGTAACTAGGTAAATATTTTTGTTTTAAATTATCAATTGTTATTACAAATGATATAATAGGGCTATAATATAGCTATTTTATGCTCTTATTTGTAAAATAACGTCAAGTTTGGTCGAGCTGTGAATAATTTTACATTTTACATATTAGTGGCATCACCACTCTACCTCCTCTTTCTATCTTCCATTCTACTGTCAACTCTACTGTCGTCCTACTGTCGTTGGCAAATATAGGAGGATATTGAAGTTAGCGAGAACGACAACATTCGGCCTGCAGTCGTGTAGTCGTGCAGCTATCAAAATACCACTGCCCATAAAAACGTGTGTATTTTAATATTTTACAGATGTAGTTTGCAGTCTGTCGCTCTCTATGTGTTCAGCGCTTGAAGAAAAAATATCGTAAAGAACATATTATCGTAACAAATAAAACTAAATTGTTTAACATAGAGAGTGTATAGCCAAAGTAAAAGAGAAACGTGAAGAGTGAAGAGAAAATATCGTAAAGAACAAAACGAATAGTTTAACAACAAGAACGAAAACGTGTAACGTCGAAGCGAAGAAAACGAAAAAATTATCTTAACAAACAAAACGAACTAAGTTTCGATCGAACAGTGGAACAAAAATATCACAATACGTTAAAAATAAAAATAAAATAGAACAAAAAAAATAGAACAAAACAAAAACGGAATAAAATAAAATAATTAATATACGATAAATTATTCAACAAACACTCTATTCCACAATCCTTAATAATAAAAACAAAAAAATTCTGAAGAAAAAACGAATGCAGAATGTCGTAAGTGCGACTACCTACTTGGTGAAACAAAATCAAAAGTCCAAAGGCAACTTTACAAACGAAGGTGAATAAAACCAAAGCAGACAGTTTATGGAAGAAGAAGTGGACGAACTAAGCCAAATTTTGAAATCAATTAAAATTAAATAGGCAAACAACAAAATGGAGAAACCAGAGAAATGGCGATGCAAAACATCAAACTTATTCAACCATTTGATGGTGATCGAAACTAGTAGTACTCTTTACTCAAGGGATCGACGCGATCATGCCACAGTCTCCTGTTATATCGGAAGAGACGAAAGTATTCTATCTACACTGTGTCATAAAAATACTCAGAGGCGCTGCATTGGACTTGGTTAGGCGAGAGGAACCACCAGTTTGGATGACGCTGAGGCAGTTACTTATAGATGAATTCGGAGAACACACGGCAGTTTCAACACTAATCTTAGAAATAAGCAATATTAAATTTAAAAATAATGTTAAGCTACTATGCGAAGAGATTAATTTAGAAGTTTGTAAAGTAAAGGATGTCATCAAACTAAAAAATGAAACTCAACTAAAATATTTTTGTATAATGAATTAGATCAGATAAGTTTGAAAACATTAAAAAGAGAATTGCCAAACTATTTAACTGCGTTAATAAACGCAAATCTTGCTACCGACCTTAAGTCAGCAATCAAAATATTAAAAGAAAACGATGTTTATGAAAGTAATAAACAATTCTCTAAACAAAAAACAATTCAAAGAACTAATGCAAATTCGAAACTACCTAATTATATGAATAACAATAATAACAGTAATATAGAATATTTTGCAACCAATACGAATCAATTTCCAGTTCGTTCCAATTACAACACTTGTTCAAAAAATTATCCATTGTCCAATCAAAATCTATATATAAATAAAAGAAAGTGACGTTAGTTACTACGCTTATAACTGGAGAACGCCTGGACCGATTTCGGTGATTACCACCAATTCGGACAGGTCTCCGCCCAAACAAGGAGAATACTTAAGAAAATTCTGGAAAATTTTCCGAAAAAAAAATTATGAAGAAAATAAATTTTCAAATATGATTTTAAAAAGGAAATAAAAACGAACATGATTTTAAATGCTGGCGCATAACTCAAAAACGTCTGGACCAATTTTGCCATTTTTTTTTTAGAATGTTCGTTGAGGCTCAAGGATGGTTTTAATGGCGAAAAAAATTCGAATAATTGCCGGAAAACCCCTAAAAAGAGCCCTTTTCTTTTTCCCATACAAACAAATGAATGCTGTTAGTAACGCTAATGCTCGAGAACAGCCGAACCAATCTTGATGAAATTTTCAGAGGTTGTTCGCTGTGGATCCAAGAAAGTTTAGAAATAAAAAAAACCGTATGCTTTTCGTGAGGAAAAGTCGGAAAGTTGGACAATTGCAAAAAATAACTTTTTTTCATAAAATTTTTTTTTTTCAACTTTTTTCCTTTTGTTTTTCAATTGTCAAATTTGTCGTTTGCTTTCTTTATTCCGGTTATTCAAAAAAACAATTATTGAAATTTATTCCGTGAAAACGTTATGTGTGTTTCACACAAAGTGCTCAATTACAAATTGAAATTTGTGACGATGCCACGAAGAGGTCGCGTTCGTTTTGGCATCAACATAATTATGTATATTGACAACCAATGGCACATGACCGAGTATTCCCAGGATGCGATGACATACGAATGAAATTATGGATCGCAGGCAATCAGCAAGCGATCGTAACGATGTCAGAGGACAACTTTTCAAACAACAGTTGCGATGTTTTGTAAACTTTATCTTAAAGCAACGTATATGTATGTAGTGCTGTTAAATGCTGGATGTACTCTGTTGAGTGGCAAAAGAGAGGTTTGCCGCACGCACATATTCTTCTTTGGATGGTGGATGGTGGTTACACCAAATCAAATTGATGAAATCATTTCTGCGAAAATTCCTGATCCAGAGACAGAAGCAGAATTATACGAAACCAATATGGATCATGTACCTTACGGACATCACAATACCACTTCAGTTTGTATGTCTGACAATAAATGTACGAAACATGTGCTTTTCTTTCGGAAACACAAACTAGAAATGATGGATGATGCAATAAAGCGCTTTGTATGATATTTACTTTTGCGATTCATGAACGTTTTCCGACTGTTGTGCGTCTCGCAGTTTAATTGGGAGAATGACCAAATAGTCTATTTCAACACAGAGAATACAGTACAGACAGAGAAAACACCCCCAGCAACACAATTAACATTTACGAGTTTTTCTCAACTTTCGTCAGTGAACCGTTAGCGTGAACTTGCTCTATTCGGAAATATCTTGATATTATACATACAATTACAATTACAATTGCTGGAAAATGATAATCACTGGAATGAAGTTCGCACACTTTTCGCGATGATCAGCCATCAAATTAGCGTCAATTATGGAATACGAGCAAAAATGACATTGCCGAAGACATTTTACATCGTATTCGCTAAGAATTGGAAATGGGTAAATTTCGGTTGATACTTCCGGTGGTTTGATATCAATTCCATCTTCCCTTTACAAATTCACCAAAGATGAACTTATCACGAATATTCGAACATTGGACAAATTATCGTAACTACAATTCCTTAAGTGTACGCGCAATGTTAGCTGCCAAAAATACCGATGTTGTTGACTTAAACTGGAAGATTCAAAGTCAAATTCCGGGAGGCTTGCGCTCATACAAATTGATCGATCGTGGAATTTCTAAATTCTTTGAATAGGCTTGGTATGCCACCGCATCATTTGCGTCTCAAAGTTGGATCGGTCGTTATTATGTTCCACAATCTTCAGGCGCCGAAAAGGTGTAATGGAACCTGACTGATTGTGACGCAGCTATCGAATACAAAGGGGCAGAATGCTTGATTCTACGAATTCCTCTGAGTTTCCAGTGAAAATTGCATTTGAGACACAAGGATAGTCGCATAGTGTATGGTATACATTTGGAAATGTTATGTTTTTCACTCGGCCAGATATACGTGGCCTGCTCACGAGTTGGAAAACCATGTTTTCTATACACCGGAACAGAAACCAAAAAATGTTGTTTATCAAGCTGCGATACATTGAAAAAAAGTGAAATGATAAATTCAACTTTTTCATTTCTAAACACATAATTTCATGCAGGACAACGACTGTGGGGTCAGCTAGTAATTTTTATAAAAATAAACCATTTTTCAATGAACATACATAGCAATCAACAATATACTTTACAAAATAATAATTTCTCACAAGTTAGGCATACACCTTTCAATTCTGCAAACATGTATACTAATAGAAACACAAATAATTTAAAACAAGATAAGATTCATGGGTCAAACCAATCTCGATTGAGACGCTTTGGCAATCCTAAACCAATGGAACAAGATGAGGTAAATTTTCACTTAACAGCCTCGGAAGGCCCCCCACAATTGAATTGAAATTAAATAAAAAATATTATAATTTTTTAGTCGACACAGGTGCATCAGTTAGTTTAATAAAGCCTGGAATATCCAACGAAAAGATTATTTATGTTCAGGCAATAACGTTAACAACAGCAATAGGAAAAGTTTGTCTAAATGAAACCCAAGAATTGTTTAGCGATGAACATATGAAAAAACTGAAATTTTTCGTTTATAATTTGCCAAATAACTACGACGGTTTACGTGCTTGTAATATACTTAAGCTACTTAAAGCTGAAATTGATCTGGAAAATAGTAGGATACATATGAATGGTGTTCGGTATGACTTTTCAAGAATAAATCAAATTCTGTAAATTTTGATAATTGCCTTCAATAATTAAATATGAACGAAAATCATAACTCTAAAGACAGTAAATTTAGATTTGAACATTTAAATTCGGAAGAGTTGAATAAATTAAAAAAACTTTTAAAAAAATTTGAAAATATATTTTATAAAGAAGGGGACAAACTCACCTTTACTCATAAAATAAAACCTAGAATTAAAACGGTTCGTGAAGATCCAATATATGTAACGTCGTATAGATATCCTGTAATTGGTAAATCAGAAGTAAACAAACAAATGAAAGAAATGCTTGAAAATCAAATCATTTCTCATAGTGATTCCCCATATTCAGCACCAATTTGGAGGATTTTTGTCGATTTTCGTAAGCTCAATAGTATTACTATCGATGATAGGTATCCCATTCCAAACATGGATGAAATTCTCGAAAAACTAGCTGGGTGTATGTATTTTTCAACAATAGACTTAGCGCAAGGCTTCCATCAAATAGAAATGGATCCGGCAGATAGAAAAAAAAACAGCTTTCTCCTAGTTTAGTTTAGTTTCTCTAGTTTTTAAGAATGCCATTTGGGCTTAAAAATGCACAAGCCACCTTCCAGAGACTGATGAATACGGTTTTAGATAGTTTAATAGGGAGAGTTTGTATGGTTTACTTAGACGACATTGTAGTATTCAGTACGTCATTACAGGAACACATAGAATCTCTAGACAGAGTTTTTCGTAAATTAAACGAAGCAAATCTGAAAATTCAGATGCATAAAAGCGAGTTTTTCAAAAGAGAAACCGAATTTCTTGGTCATATCATAACGCCAGAAGGTATTAAGCCTAACCCTAATAAAATCAAAGCAATTTTAAATTATCCCGTTCCAAAAACGGAAAAAGAAATAAAACAATTTCTTGGTTTGGCGGGATTTTATCGTAAATTTATTCAAAACTTTTCTGAAATAACCAAAACTTTGACTAACTGTGTTAAAAAAGACAATAAAATAAATAGCTCAGATGAGAAATTCGTGGAAGCTATAAACACTATAAAAATCTTAATTACTAATGATCCAATCCTGGCATATCCAAATTATGAGAAAATATTTACATTGACGACTGATGCGTCAAGTGTGGCATTAGGGGCAGTGTTAAGTCAACAGGGACATCCAAATTGTTTTGCTAGTCGCACACTCAATGAACATGAGCTGCACTACTCAACTACTGAGAAAGAACTTTTAGCCATTGTTTGGGCTACCAAATATTTTAGACCATATTTATACGGCAGGAAATTTTTAATAAATAGTGATCATAGACCATTGCAATGGCTCCACAACTTAAGGGAACCAAACTCCAAGTTACAAAGATGGAAGATTCGGCTTAATAAGTATGACTTTGACGTAAAATACATATCAGGTAAAGAAAATCGTGTAGCAGACGCTCTTTCTCGTAAACCCATTTATTAAAAAATAATACAACAATTTTTATGCCCAATGATACTGATTTTATACAATTTCAAACGTTTATAAGACACTAATACTTAAATTGCAGTATTATTACCCCAATTAATTTTAAAGAAATCACCAAAATAATAAATGAACGTGAACTGTGTAATCATTGTAAGAACGGTCATATTTCTAACAAAATGCCGTTCAAAATTACACCCCCAATTTACAAAGTAAGAGAAAAATTTGTTATAGATTTTTGGAAATGGAATAATGAATATTATTTAACATGTACCGATTTATACTCTTAGTTTGATATGATAGAAAAAGTTAAAGCATTGAACTGGCTGAAATCCAAAAAAGATTGCTAAAAATTTTTAATTGTATGGGTCCACCAAAAACTTTATAAATCGACCAAGACCAAGGTTTAAATAATATAAACATTAAACAGTGGTGTAATTCATTAAATATAAAAGTAGAAGTAACCACCGGTAAAACTGGTATTGGTGCATTGAAAGACTACATAAAACTTTAAATGAAAAACTTTGAATAATCAACACTTCAGGTGACAAAGAGCTAAAATATTTTGAAATTGAACAAACACTTTTCACTTGTAACCATATAATTGTTCACTCTACTTCCAATGAAGTTCCATATACAATCTTTTTTAATAAAGAGTCACCAAAACAGGATCCTCAAATTATTAAAGAACAAAGAATAAATAATGTAAATAAAAACCGTCAAGAAAAAGATATTGACACACACTTTGTAAACGTAGAAGTTTCGAGGAAGAAATTAGACAAACTTAGTAATCCATACAAAAAGTTAGTCTTATTAAAACTGAAGAAGATGGCGAACATCATATTGTAAAATTTAAAAGTCAAAATGTAAGAAAATATAAAAACTAATTTAAAAGAAAAAAGAAAACCAACTAGAACTAAATCTAAGAATTGAAAATTGTATATTATCAATCTTATCATTCCTTTTTACTTATTCTTTACAATGTGGAACATTTTTGGGATTATTGTCTGGGGCGTGAGAAATTCCTAGTCTAGGTCAGTATAGTAAAACCCTCAAAGGGTTTGGCGTTCGTATGTGTCAGTTTTTTATATGACCTTTTTTTATTATTTTTGGCCCATAATACGTTTTTCTAGTGTATAATAATGTCTTTATAGCTTATAATTCAATGTATTTTGTTTTTTTGTATTTTTACTCTTCTTTCTCTACATTTTTAGGGAACTTTCAAACAAGTTATGACTTTTTGGATTCTTCCACGTGAAAAAGCATCTCATCTTCCATCCGAATCAACTAAAAAGTGAAAATTGTTTTTTTGACACCTAAGCCCCCTTTCCGTAGACCAGGTCACATATATAAAAATTACGTGTCACGTTGTTTGTCCACCATGGAATTTAGCACTCTGTGCCCAGTTCAAACCAACATAGAAGATAGGATAGTAAAAACAATTCATAAATAAAAAACACAGTGAAAGCTCTATTAAATGGACGCTCTATTAAGCGGGCATCTCCATTAATCATGCATTTTGACAGAAAGGCTGGTAACCAGATATTGAGAAAGTAGCCTTAAATTCGTTATTTTTTTCAACGAAATTTATCGGGTGATTTTTTAAGAGCTTGATAACTTTTTTTTAAAAAAAAACGCATAAAATTTGCAAAATCTCATCGGTTCTTTATTTGAAACGTTAGATTGGTTCATGACATTTACTTTTTTTGAAGATAATTTCATTTAAATGTTGACCGCGGCTGCGTCTTAGGAATGGTCCATTCGGAAAGTCCAATTTTGAGGCAACTTTTTCGAGCATTTCGGCCGGAATAGCCCGAATTTCTTCGGAAATGTTGTCTTCCAAAGCTGGAATAGTTGCTGGCTTATTTCTGTAGACTTTAGACTTGAAACGTAGCCCCACAAAAATAGTCTAAAGGCGTTAAATCGCATGATCTTGGTGGCCAACTGCCCATACATCCCGAAAAATGCACTGTTTGGTGTGGTTTGTACGCTGGTGGAATCATTGGACCGTATTTTTCAAAAGATGCTGTTGGACGCAACGTTACGGTGAATGGCGATCGCTATCGTTCGATGCTAACAACAAACTTTTTTGTTGCCAAAAATGGAAGAACTGAACTTGGTTGACATGTGGTTTCAACAAGATGGCGCTACATGCCACACAGCTCGCGATTCTATGGCCATTTTGAGGGAAAACTTCGGAGAACAATTCATCTCAAGAAATGGACCCGTATGTTTATCTTTAATCTACTTACGAGCGTAAATTTCCAAAAAGTACCTTTTCCATACAAAATTTTGTTTATTTTGTTTTCCAATTTATTTATCTGTAAATTATTTGAAAGGTTCAATTTCGATCGTTTGCTTACCTTATTTCGGCTATTAAAAAGTTATTGAAAATTATTCAGTGAAAACTTTATGTGTGTTTAATACAAAGTAATCAATTATACATTGAAATTGGTCACGATGCCACGTTGCGTTTTTTTTGCCATCAACATACAATGTGCGTTCCAAAGAAAACGGGACTTAAAAAAAACAAAACAAATGGTTTTTCGGCAAAATCAATTTATTCTACTCAAAATAGTCTCCTTCTGCTTCAATACAGCTTTTTGCACGGTCCAAAAGCATGTCGAACGAGTGTTTTAGCTAGTTGGCCGGTATGGCCGCCAGTACGTCGGTGCAAGCCTTTTGAATGGCCGCTACGTCTGCATAACGCTTTCCTTTCTTGGACAAATGCATTTTTGCGAAAAGGAAGAAGTCGCGCGGTGCCATATCAATACAGGAAGTGGTTTATGGTTAAAATGTGATTTTTGGTCAAATAATCGGCCACAATTTTTCGTAAGGCCTAATTGTTTGTTCAAAACGCAATAAATCGATGTTTTGGAGATGTTCAATTCCATTTCCATGAATTTCAATGATGACTTCGGCTGATTTTTGATGAATTCACGCACTCTGCTACGGGATATTAAAACATCGCCATTAACTTGTTTCATGAATTGAAACGTTTCGGTAAAAGTTTTACCAATTTTAAAACAAAATGTAATGTTGGCTCTTTGTTCGAAGATCATATTCACATCGATAGCACAAACATACAGACACTTAAAACGCAATAACTTCACTTCCAATCGATGAAATGTCGACTGGACAATCGATAAAGTTAGCAGATTCTAACGCATCAGTCGACATATAGATTCAAAAGGTCCTGTTTACTTTTGAACGCACCTTGTGTGTGTGTTTACGGGGCATCTCAACAGGATAACATTTATGGCACACTAAGCATCTATTGCTATTGCCATTGCCAAATCTGTATGTGGGCATTTGTTATCATAACATAATCATTTGCGAAAAGGCATCGGGTAGGTAGGTTCGAGCTAATGTAGCGCATGTTTTGAGCTCTTGAAAACTTTATTTTATCATTTGCGAAATGCCATCGGGTAAATGGTTCAAGCTAATGTACCGCATGTTTTGAGCACTTGAACTGTTTAAAACTTTTATGTGGAAAATAAAAAAAGGAGAAAGATCCCTTTTTTTAAAAATGTATTTCTCGGAAAAATAAGAAGTCATATTTTTTGGACTACTATATAATAATTGCGGCATACATTTTATATAACAATTAAAATAATAAATTTAAAATGAGCAATGATATTTTGATTTATGCTTGTATAAGTTTATTAAATTTAAGACTTCGCTCATTCCCAACCCAATTTGCATAATTTTCTGAAAATTAACAATAGCCGTGTTTTATTTGACCATCATAAGCTAAAAGCTAAATCATGGACAAATAAAACGCATTTAGCTTTTTTCATATTTTCGCTTATATATGAATTATGTTGGCAACGTGGGCAAAAACAATCAGCTGATATTTAATTTATTGCGACGGAATGTTTGAAATGGAGAAAAGGTAAATTTGAATTTTTTAATTTGTAAACCAACTTTTCACAAACTAAATATTTATTTATTTTGTTTATCTACAGCAAAAGAAACGTTTGGACAAAGGCCAAGACACTCTTATTCCTGAAGTGAAGAAGGATGAGTTCCTGCAAGCGCGCAAGAAAAAGTTCGCCTGTGAAAACGTCTTGGAGGACATGATATTTCAAGGATTTACGGTAAGAATATTTTCAGGTTAATGTCTAAATATTTATTACATTTGTTTTCACAGGATACAACGGTGAATGCGGCTGCTCTTGTAGCAAAAGATAATGAGAAGCAGACTAACTTCTCCGTGCACATTACAATACATGTCGAAAATGGACGAAATTTTTGGCGAAAGTTGCTTAGTGTCCAACAACCACACCATAAACATTGGAACAGATCCTCTAGAACCATTGATTGGGTCAAGTGGTTAGTTGAAATTTAATTTTCATAACGTATTATTTATATTGAATTCGCTTTTTTTTATTTTTAAACAGTAAATCAGTTTTTAAAAGAGTCGACTGATTTTGAAGCCATGCTCGATGATATGTCAAGTACCTCTAGGCAGAGCCGGTCTGTGTTAAATCGTAGCATGTGCACACCAACTGAAGTGTATCCACAAGAGCCGAATACAGCAAATACTACTCCATATTCCCGTTATCGGAAAAGTCCTAGAGAACGATATTTTGAACAAATAATCGAGCTCAAAAAAAAAAATCGAGCTACAGAAGAAAAGGCGAAGTTCTACGCTGGATTTGCTGGCAAAACGAGATCTCCAGATGGAAATCGAACAAAAAAAACTAAAAATAGAGGAAGAAAAACTAAAACTTCTACAACAGTATGTTATGAATAAAAGATAGCAAAATTAATTGATTCTATAAACAACAGATATTGTTTTATTTCATTGAATTGTTTTATTTCACGGAAATACACAGTCAAGCCTATCATAAAATGTACAATACTACATATCTTGAAAAAATGCATACGTACTTATATGTACGCGTTTATATAAAAAATTATGTACTCGTGCCTATACATACAAACATATGCACTAGAAAAATGTTGTTCTAAAAGTGCATTTTAAAATAATTATTCGTTTCCTCCTATTAAAATGGTAAGCAACTGATTCCGATGATCTCCACTTGTTATTCTCTCCCCCCTCATTAGCAGGTTCCGACTCCGGTTCGGCACTTTCAATAATAGTATCGTCGTTTGTTATAATACATATGATGTGCATAATGCATGCACTTGCAACTAAAATTGAAATTGCACATTAATTTCTGTGCTCCGTAAATTTAAAAGCTTTCGGAAACGTCCTTTCAGTGCTCCAAATGCATTTTCAACAACTATTCTTGTTGAAGATTGTGTTTTTTTTAAAGCTGATTTGATTAGGCGTTAACGAACCATAATCTTTAAAGACCGGAATGAGGTAATTTCTGCAAGGGTATGCCGAGACCCCGAGAATAAAAGTAGAATTTAGAAATAAACTTTTCATATTATTTTCCACTTTTCTATAAAATGCTGACCTTTTTAGCACTCTAGAGTCATGATATGATCCGGGTTCACCACAATAAATATCAATAAATTTTTTATCAGCATCGACAATGGCCTGTAGAACAATACTATAATTCCGTTTCCGATATATGCTTGTCTTTTATTATTGCGTTAATTTTTATGGGGGTGCAATCAATAGCACCAATAAAACCTGGTATTTGACTTCTTTGTAAAAACTTGAGAGTTGGTTCTTCCAACGCATCTGCAGTTGGCAGTGGCGTAGCTAGCATAGGTGACACCCGGGGCGGATTTTGAAGGTGTCACCCCAAAACTCAATCAAAACTTTTAAAATAACAAGTAAGGAAGGGCTAAGTTCGGGTGTCACCGAACATTTTATACTTTCGCATGGTAAAGTAATAATCGAGATTTTATAATACGTCATTTACATATTTTTCAAATACCGTATTTTTGTAAAGTTTTATTCCGCTATCATCATTGGTTCCTAATGTTTATACTCGTATTATACAGAGAAGGCATCAGATGGAATTCAAAATAGCTTTATATTGGAAGAAGGCGTGGTTGTGAACCGATTTCACCTTATATTTCGTACATGTCATCAGGGTGTTAAGAAAATATTATATACCGAATTTCATTGAAATCGGTCTAGTAGCTCCTGAGATATGGTTCTTGGTCCATAAGTGGGCGGCGCCACGCCCATTTTCAATTTTTAAAAAAGCCTGGGTGCAGCTTCCTTCTGCCACTTCTTCCGTAAAATTTAGTGTTTCTGACGTTTTTTATTAGTCGGTTAACGCCCTTTTAGTGATTTTCAACATAACCTTTGTATGGGAGGTGGGCGTGGTTATTATCCGATTTCTTCCATTTTTGAAGTGTATATGGAAATGCCTGAAGAAAACGACTCTGTAGACTTTGGTTGACATAGCTATAGTAGTTTCCGAGATATGTACAAAAAACTTAGTAGAAGGCGGGGCCACGCCCACTTTTCCAAAAAAATTACGTCCAAATATGCTCCTCCCTAATGCGATCCTTTGTGCCAAGTTTTACTTTAATATCTTTATTTATGGCTTAGTTATGACACTTTATAGGTTTTCGGTTTCCGCCATTTTGTGGGCGTGGCAGTGGGCCGATTTTGCTCATCTTCGAACTTAATCTTCTTATGGAGCCAAGGAATACGTGTACCAAGTTTCATCATGATATCTCAATTTTTACTCAAGTTACAGCTTGCACGGACGGACGGACGGACAGACGGACGGAC
Organism: Bactrocera tryoni; assembly: GCF_016617805.1. Taxonomy (NCBI): domain Eukaryota; kingdom Metazoa; phylum Arthropoda; class Insecta; order Diptera; family Tephritidae; genus Bactrocera; species Bactrocera tryoni. The sequence goes on along the minus strand of NW_024395877.1, from coordinate 75,216 downwards.
GGACAAACAGACATCCGGATTTCGACTCTACTCATCGCCCTGATCACTTTGGTATATATAACCCTGTATCTGACTCTTTTAGTTTTAGGACTTACAAACAACCGTTATGTGAACAAAACTATAATACTCTCGTTAGCAACATTGTTGCGAGAGTATAAAAAAAGTAATAATCATTTACATTTTATTAAAACACGAGTATTACAAATATTAGTATATTATGTGAAAAAATTAAAATTTCTTCCTTCTAGCTTTGACACTTGCAAACTCCGAAATCACGTCTTCAAAATTTATTATTTTGTGTTGCTTCATGTTCTATCGTTAAAATACCAAGATTGTTTAATCTGGTTTCAGTCATTGTAGACCGCAAGTAATTTTTAATTAATTTTAATATGCTGAACTTTCTCTCACATGAAGCGACTGATGCACATATTGTCATAAATAACTTTAGTTCGACCGTTAGATTCTGAGGAGATGCTATAAAATCCCATTCCACAATGAATTTCAAATAGTCCAGCGTCACCCAATTAGAGACAGTAATATTATCCGCTTTTAAATGTCTTCTCAATCTTGGTATTTCTAAAAGTAGTTCTGTTTCTGATACTTCATCATAAAGGTTAGTAAATTTTGATATAGCAAATTTTAACTGTTCAGTTTTTGCCAAAAGCAAGGTCTTTGACTGCACAACCTCAAACAATGAAGCTACGTCTTTAATGGACTTTACTCGTGTTTCGAGTTCAATATTGAATTTGTCAAGACATTCTAACGTGTCCTTTTGAAGTTCCGCTCTAAGTGTAAGTCCAGTATCGGTGGCTAACTTACCGGGCATGCGTTTCTTGCGACGAATTCGTCGTTCCATCGAAATGTTTTATTCTTCCGATTTTTGTACAGCAAAATCTATTGCCTCTCCTGCTAGATGGAACCGTTTCTCTCCAATGAATAGACGAAGTGCTTCTAGTTTTATGATTATTTCATCAACACATAAACCTTTACTTTGCAATGCAATCTGAGCATTGTTCACTTCCCTTAGCACATCATTCAAAAAGAAAAGAAAACAAAGAAATGAGAAATTGCACACAGCAGAGATAAGATTTTGTGCAGCACCCCTAGTTTCTAAATTTACGTCTTGGTCACATAGTTCCTCAATTGCAGATATTATCCCATCAAAATTTTCAACCAATACTTTTACTGCACCATAATGAGCACTCCCGCGCGTTGTCGAAAGTCTTTTAACAGATGCTTTGCCGTGATTGAGGAGCACTTCCCAGCGGCTTGTGGAAGTTGAAAAAAAGTTAAATATTGTATCCACTGCTCCGAAAATGTAACACAAGTCACATTTTGTGCAAACGAATGTTGGCCGCATAAATTAATTGAATGATCTATACAATCAATAAAAATTGCTTTATTGTTTTTTTCTTTTATAATAGCTTGCACTCCCCCGTGTACACCACTCATAACTGTAGCATTATCATAGCCTTGAGAACGACACATCATAATATCTAAGCCATCGTTTTCAAGTTTCTTTAGTATTTCAGCGCTTAAATCAGCTGCTCTTTTTCCATGTAAGGGAAAAAATCCTAAGAATACTTCTTTGACTTTTACTTTTCCATTATTCATTTTTACATAACGAATTACTTCAGACATTTGATCGACATGTGAAACGTCAGGTGTGCTATCAAACATGATTCCGAAATATTTGGCCGATTTAATTTCGTTGACAAGCTGACATTTTACGTGATTAGCTAACACATTTATGAACTCATTTTGTATGTATTTCTGGCGATAAATATGTTACTTTAGGTGATTTTTCCTGCTCCAAATATAATATATGTTCTTTGAGTACAGCATCATACTTTGACAGCAGTTTAACTAGTTCTAAGAAATTACCTTTATTGGAAGACCCTTGGGTTTCATCATGTCCACGAAATGCTAGGTTTTGTTTAGCCAAAAACAAAGTTATATCAAATAATCTAGATAAAAGATTTTTCCACTTCTGTTTTTCCGTATTCATTAATTGCAAGGTTGCGTCATCTATTGTGGTGTGAGATTTTAATCTCATTTCCAATGTTTTCCACTTTTCGAAATTTTCTAAATGTTCACATGAAGTTTCATGGTCCAATACTTTAGGATTTAGTTTCCACCACTTCTGAAATCCAGTTGTAAATATTCTTTGTATGTTACTGGCAGCAAATAAACGAAAGCAAAAACAGTACAGGTTATTTGATATAGGAGAAAATACCATCCATGATCGTAGAATTTTTTCACCACTAGGTATCTCCTTATAAAACCATTCCTGTGAAAGATGATGAGAATCACCTTCAATCTTTGAAGCATGACGAGATACAGCAGAAAACGGGTCTTCTTTGTTATGGAAATGCTTACTGCCCTTTTTTACTATGTCAAAGCGAACATTATTGGGAACCGGTAAACTCCAATGTGAAACATCTCTCAAGTGTTGCACTTGATCGGTCGTCTTCATTGATTCTGGTTTGTCGATGTTGCTATCTGAATGTGATTCTGCAAGATGTGAATCATTACTTTCGTCAGCAGGAGACTCGGGTACTTCAGTTGAACTTTGGCCGGTATCTGCTTTTCTGACATATTTGAAAAGAGATCCAGACATGCTCTGAATTTCATCCGTTTTAGCCATTTTGGCTTTTCTCTGCTGAAACCCGCTTTGTCTTTTCGAAGTATGAATTCACTGCGGCATATTTCGTTCTGGGTATCCTAAAAATATTTATTTAGTAAGTGATACGTTGATTTCATAAAGAAATTGTAGCAGAAATAAACACCTACACGGAGAAAATAGCGGTGAAAAAAATTAATACCTCTTCTTAAAAATTAAATTTTTTTTATCAAAAATTAAAAGCTGATTGTGGGACAAGCCACAATATATTATAATATTATATTTCAACGTTTAATACAACATGGCAACATCATGTCAGCAAGTCAGCTGCGCCTGGCTTACAAGCAACGTTGAAACGAATACGACACAAAACGAAACAAGGAATACATAGCTTACCGTTAGGCTTGCGGACGCCCGCTGTTATTACTATATAGGACTACACATCATACGATCAACTCTCATCTCCTGCTGGCAGCCACCGTGGGCGCATCGTACAATAACCACCACAACTGGTGACCACGACGTGATCGATAGTTATACCGCGATTCGTTAATATAATTTTAAAATTCGCTAACTATTTCGGCTACAGTGCACCTCGTTTATTAATTAAAACTACGCCAACACTTTTCGACTACAGTGCACTTTGTGTATTGGTTTTTGTGCTCATCTGCGCACGTGGCTGCCCACGCATACGAACTATTGGAGGATAACTGGAGTTTTCCCGCAGTGCTGATCAGTGCAGCTTTGAGAGCAGCACATACAACTTTTCAAATGATAATTTTTTTTCGCTAAATCGCTATGCCAGATAGCGCGAACGTGCAAGTGGCAGACAGTGTAACGCCACTCCAACGTGTTTTTATACGATGTCCGCTCTTCAATTCCGAACGACCAGCCTTGTGGTTCGCCCAACTCGAGGGACAATTTCATCTCGCCGGAATTTTCGATGAAATTATGCAATACCACTACACTTCCTCACACCTTGATGCCAAGGCCGCCGCAGGAATGGAAGACCTTCTTTTGAATGTTCCCACAAAAACGCCCTACACTCGCCTAAAAGGGACACTGATCGAACGCCTTACGCTCTCCCGAAAACCAGGACTACAACAGCTTCTCGATCGAGAGACCTTGGGTGATAGAAAACCGTCGCAATTTCAACGTCATCGAAGCCTCGACAACACCGTTCCGGACAGCATTTTTCGTACTAAGTGGCTTAGCAAACTTCCGATGTCAACGCAATCTATACTTCCATCCCAAGCGGATATGAATCTCGATAAACTCGCTTCTCTGGCAGACAAAATACACGACATCGCACTACCAGCAGAAATTAATTCGCTCCAAAAAGCAACAACAACATCAGCAATAGAATCACGCATTTCCCGTCTCGAAGCTTCGATTAACGAGCTAGCTTCCAGTTTTAAGCGGCAGAGCATATCTCGTTCCCGTTCTCGTCAACGCTTTCGTTCGCGCACATCTTCTCCAGCATTGAACAACGACAAATGCTGGTATCATCAAAATTTCGGCAATAAAGCGAAACGTTGCCGATCGCTTTGATCGTATCAGGGAAACCTACCGTCGGACCGTTAGTGGCGGTTAACGGCTCCTCATTCGAATCAAACCGCCTTTTCATAACAGACCGCGCCACCAAAATCCAATTCCTGGTGGATACTGGCGCTGATCTCTGTACTTTTCCTAAATCTCTCGCACAGTGGCCGTCCGGACGAATCAACACAGCAGCAAATGGGTCTACGATTAACACCTACGGTTGCATAACTCTAACACTAAACCTCGGCCTCAGACGAAATTTTACATGGCACTTCGTGGTGGCGGACATAACGAAACCTATTATTGGCGCAGATTTTTTAGCTCATTTCGGCATCTTACCCGAACTCATGAATAGCTGACTTATCGACTCGATAACTGGACTAAAAGCCGCATGTAAGTTATCTCTATCAAAAATCATTTCGGAAATTAAAGTACTGCCCGTCGATCCTATATGGGCAGATACACTAAAGGAGTTCCCTAACCTGACAAAGCCCGAAGGAATCTGTCAGCCAACAAAACATACGACGCAGCACCACATATCTACTACACCAGGCCCTCCAGTTTCCTGTAAAGCTAGAAGACTTGTTCCCGACAAACTTAAAATTGCCAAGTCGAGAAAATGCTACACCTAGGAATCGCTCAAGAGCTTCTGCTCATCTCCGCTCCACCTGGTTCCAAAGAAGTCTGGGGAATGGCGACCTTGTGGGGATTATCGATGACTTAACGCCCGTACATTGCCAGACCGATAACCTGTTCGTGTTTTCGAAGACTTTACTGCGAATCTAACCGGCAAAAACAGTATTTTCAACAATTGATATGGTACGCGCTTTTAATCAAATACTTGTTTCCAAAGAAGATGTCGACAAAACTGCAATTATAACACCGTTTGGTCTTTTCGAATTTCTGTTCATGACGTTCGGACTTCGGAATGCCGCACAAACATTTCAACGATTTATCGACGAGGTAACACGGGGACTAGACGACTGCTTATTCCCATACATAGACGACATCCTAATCGCTTCCAAGGATGTTACGCAACACCACAGTCATCTTCGCTTACTTTTCGAACGACTCACTAAGTATGGTGTCGTACTTAACACCGCTAAGTGCCGTTTTGGTCAGTCCGAAGTGGATTTTTTGGGACACCGCATTTCAGCCAAAGGAATCTTACCTCCTTCTGGTAAAGTAGACGCGATAGTTAACTTTCCACGACCAAAAACGATCCGAAAACTGTGTGAGTTCCTTGGCATGATAAATTTTTATCGTAAATTCCTTAAAAACGCTGCTTACTTACAGACACCCCTGCACGAGTACATCCAAGAAACTTCAATAAAAGGCTCTCATCCGGTCCCCTGGACACCAGAAGGGGATGCAGCGTTCATTCAATGAAAAGAAGAGCTACGTAAAGCAACAATATTAGCATACCCTGATACAACGCTCCCTTGGGCAATATTTACTGATGCTTCAGAATATGCTATCGGCGCCGTCCTCCAACAACGGCGAGGACAACACTGGGAACCAATGGCCTTCTTCAGCCAAAAGCTTCAGCCCGCTCTTAGGAAACACTGTCCTTACGACCGCGAGCTTCACGCTATCTACGCAGCTTTACGAAAATTTCGTTATATTTTCGAAGCACGACACATCATGATGTTCACAGATCACAAACCTTTGCTACACGCTTTTTCTCAGGACCCCGATCGAGCGAGATCCTGGAAATTCCACCGCCTAGATTTCATCAGCCAGTTTACAACCGATATCCAACATATAGCCGGAAAAGACAACATCGTCGCAGATGCTCTATCTCGCATCGAAGAAATTTCAATGGCAGTATCTTCAAATGAACTTGCTCAAGCACAAGCTGAGGACGAGGAACTTCAGCAAAGAATACAAAGAGAACAACACGATTCACTAAACTTGCGACCATTCAACATTCCAGGCTGCAATAAACCAATTTATTGCGAAGTTTCGACCGATATTATTCGTCCTTACGTTCCCACCGCGCTGAAGAAGAAAATATTCGACGCCCTCCACAGCATTAGTCATCTCGGAGCACGAGCCTCCGCCAAATTGTTAACGCAACGATACGTTTCTTCTTCTTAATAGGCGTAGACACCGCTTACGCGATTATAGCCGAGTTAACAACAGCGCGCCAGTCGTTTCTTCTTTTCGCTACGTGGCGCCAATTGGATATTCCAAGCGTAGCCAGGTCCTTCTCCATTTGGTCCTTCCAATGGAGTGGAGGTCTTCCTCTTCCTCTGCTTCCCCCGGCGGGTACAGCGTCGAATACTTTCAGAGCTGGAGCGTAGCCGCTGTCTTTTAATTCGCTGAACTATGTCAATGCCGTCATATATCTCGTACAGCTCATCGTTCCAACGAATGCGATATTCGCCGTGGCAAACGCGCAAAGGACGCAGAAATTTTCTCTCGAAAACTCGCAACGTCGACTCATCAGTTGTTAACATCGTCCAAGCCACTGCACCATATGGCGGGACGGGAATTATGAGTGACTTATAGAGTTTGGTTTTTGTTTGTCGAGAGAGGACTTTGCTTCTCGATTGCCTACTCAGTCCGAAGTAGCACCTGTTGGCAGGAGTTATCCTGCGTTGGATTTCTGGGCTGACGTTGTTGGTGGTGTTTACCCTGGTTCCAAGATAGACGAAATTATCTACGACTTCAAAGTTATGACTGTCAACAGTGACGTGAGAGCCAAGTCGCGAATGCGACGACTGTTTGTTTGATGACAGGAGATATTTCGTCTTGCCCTCGTTCACTGCCAGACCCATTTTCTGTGCTTCCTTGTCCAGCCTGGAGAAAGCAGAACTGTACACTCTTATAGAAGACGGTACTTTCTCTATTAAGTTCTGCAGCTCGAACTATTTTCTCCAGAAGCAGGTTGAAAAAGTCACACGAATCGCCTTGTCTGAAACCTCGTTTGGTATCGAACGGCTCGGAGAGGTCCTTCCCGATTCTGACGGAGCTTTTGGTGTTGCTCAACGTCAGCTTACACAGCCGTATCAGTTTTGCGGGGATACCAAATTCAGACATCGCAGCATAAAGGCTGCTCCTTTTCGTGCTGTCGAAAGCAGCTTTGAAATCGACGAAGAGGTGGTGTGTGTCGATTCTTCTTTCACGGGTCTTTTCCAAGATTTGGCGCATGGTGAATATCTGGTCGGCTGTTGATTTTCCAGGTCTGAAGCCACACTGATAAGGTCCAATCAGTTTGTTGGCGGTGGGATTTAATCTTTCACATAATACGCTTGATAGAACCTTATATGCGATGTTGAGGAGACTAATCCCACGGTAGTTGGCGCAGATTGTGGGGTCACCTTTCTTATGGATTGGGCATAGCACACTTAAATTCCAATCGTTGGGCATGCTTTCGTCCGACCTTATCAGTTCTTCGCCGCCGTGTTTGAAAAGCTCGGCCGGCAATCCGTCGGCCCCTGCCGCTTTGTTGTTCTTCAGGCGGGCAATTGCTATTCGAACTTCTTCATGGTCGGGTAATGGAACGTCTGCTCCATCGTCATCGATTGGGGAATCGGGTTCTCCTTCTCCTGGTGTTGTGCGTTCACTGCCATTCAGCAGGCTGGAGAAGTGTTCCCTCCATAATTTAAGTATGCTCTGGGCATCAGTGACTAGATCACCTTTGGGGGTTCTACAAGCCGCCGCATTTTTTCGTTGAATTTTCGAGCATTACCCCTGTCGGCCAGCTTATCAAGCTCTTCGTACTCACGCATTTCGGCCTCTTTCTTCTTCTGTCTACAAATGCGTCTCGCTTCCCTCTTCAACTCTCGGTATCTATCCCATCCCGCACGTGTAGTAGTCGATCGTAACGTTGCGAGGTAGGCAGCCTGTTTTCTGTCCGCTGCGACACGGCACTCCTCGTCGTACCAGCTGTTCTTTTGCACTTTCCGAAAACCAATGGTTTCGGTTGCAGCTGTACGTAAGGAATTTGAAATGCCGTCCCACAGTTCCCTTATACCGAGTTGTTGACGAGTGCTCTCAGAGAGCAGGAGTGCAAGCCGAGTAGAAAATCGTTCGGCTGTCTGTTGTGATTGCAGCTTCTCGACATCGAACCTTCCTTGTGTTTGTTGGCGCGCGTTTTTTGCTGCACAAAGGCGGGTGCGAATCTTAGCTGCAACAAGATAGTGGTCCGAGTCGATGTTAGGACCTCGCAGCGCACGCACATCTAAAACACTGGAGACGTGTCTTCCGTCTATCACAACATGATCGATCTGGTTGGTAGTTTTTCGATCCGGAGACAGCCAGGTAGCTTGAAGAATCTTCTTATGCTGGAAGCTAGTACTACAGATAACCATATTTCGGGCCCCGGCGAAGTCAATCAGCCTCAACCCATTTGGGGATGTTTCGTCGTGGAGGCTGAATTTACCCACCGTAGTGCCAAATATACCTTCTTTGCCCACCCTGGCGTTAAAGTCGCCAAGCACGATTTTGACATCGTGGCGGGGCAGCCTTCATAAGTGCGCTCCAAGCACTCATAGAAGGCATCTTTGGTCACATCGTCCTTCTCTTCCGTCGGGGCGTGGGCGCAAATCAGCGATATGTTGAAGAACCTTGCTTTGATGCGGATTGTGGCTAGACGTTCATTCACCGCAGTGAATGATAGTCTCTCTCCTACCATGAATCCAACACCAAACTTGCGCTCCTTTAAATGGCCACTGTAGTAAATGTCACAAGGACCTACTCGTCCTTGTCCTTGTCCCGTCCATCACATTTCGTGGACGGCGGTGATGTCAGCCTTTGCTTAACGAGGACATCAACCAGCTGGGCAGCGGCACCTACCCAATTAAGGGACCGGACATTCCAGTCGCATGCCCTTAATTCGTAGTCCTTATTTCGTTTGCCATGGTGGTCGTCAAAAAGGGGGTCTCTCATCCGCGGCTGCTGTTGGTTTTTCATTGGGGTGAGCTTTTTACGTGGCGGGTCCCAAACCCAGCGCACAACCCTATGTAGGAGATGTTTCGCCTTCTCACTTTAGCTCGCCTTCGAACGGATGTTCTGAGGCTATCCAGAGGATACTTGGTCAAAGACCGGAAGTAGTGAGCTGCTTGAGCCATGTGTAAAAGAATCGCTTCTGGCCACTCCCAAGTGAATGGCGATCAGAGAACTTTCCTCACTTGCGTGAACTTCTACACATGACTCCATCCTCCCAACGATACGTTTGGCCCAGCATTAACCGCGACTGCCGTTTGTGGGACCGAACATGCCTAGCTTGCCAACGAAATAATGTATCTCGCCACGTTCTATCGCCAATCCAAAGCTTTCCAAGCCGCACAAGACGTTTCGAACATATCCACGTGGACATCATTGGTTCATACATATTTTCAAAGGGGTATCGCTACTGCTTGACAATCATCAATCGTTTCACCAGGTTTCCAGAGGCATTTCCCATTGATAGTATCGACGCCGAATGTGTTGTCCGCACACTTTTTGCTGGATGGATATGCCGCTACGGTGTACCATTACAAATCACAACGGACTAAGGAACACAGTTTAAGAGCCAACTCTTTAACGCTCTCGCCGGTCTCCTCGGCAGTAAACATATAAATACCATCACTTTCCATCCGCAGTCGAATGGAATGGTGGAACGTCTTCACCAACACTTGAAGGATGCCATTCGTTGTCACGAAAACAGCTCATGGGTCGACATGCTACCCATCGTTCTCCTTGGACTTCGCGCCGCTTGGAAGGAAGATCTTGGCGCAACTCCTGCCGATCTCGTTTATGGAGAGCCAATTCGTTTACCAGATGAATTCCTAGCGCCTTCGTCACGATCTGGTTTGCCACCATCCAATTTGGCTTTACGCTTGAGAAATTACTTCGCAGACCTTGCACCACAACCCATCGTCCGACATAGTCAGAGGAAAACTTTCATTTTCAAAGAACTATCTATATGTTCACACGTTTTTATTCGTCGCGACGCCCCACATCACGCATTAACTTCACCTTATGAAGGACCTCACCGAGTCATTTCAAAGCATGAAAAATATTTTATCGTAAAAGTCAGAGGCGAAAATACTGCAGTTTCGATCGACCGACAAAAGCCTGTTTATCTACTTTCCGACGATAAGCTCAACGAGAGGGAGCAGAACAACGACGATGACAACAATACTATGCTTACTACGTTAACTTCACCAGAGTCATCTGAACCTGGGATACCCCCATTTTCGTCGCCATCATACCGCCCATCTGAATCCGATTCCAACTTATCTACACCATCATCCAAAAGACGCGTTAGATTCCGCTGAACTACTAATCATCTTCCTAAATTATCAATAATTTTGATAACGTTCTCCAAGAAGGGGAGTACTTGTGGGACGAGCCACAATATATAATAATATTATATTTCAAACTTGAATACAACATGGCAACATCATGTCAGCAAGTCAGCTGCGCCTGGCTTACAAGCAACGCTGAAACGAATACGACACGAAACAAGGAATACATAGTTAACCGTTAGGCTTGAGGACGCCCGCTGTTATTACTATATAGGACTACACATCATACCACTCTCCACTCTCTTCTCCTGCTGGCAGCCACCGTGTGCGCGTCGTACAATAACCACCACACTGAACATATTAAATAATTATATTCATAACATCAAAAAGTACTGACTCGATTTAATTTATTACCATTTGATTACGAGAATTTAAAAAGTATAAAAAGAAATTCTATTAACTGTAATACAATAAGTGCTATGTCAGCATTGAAATTTTTACTAACCAATATAGTAATATTTCCTTTTAATCGATTCTAATAATAACTACACAATTGATTAATAATTGCTATTCTCTTTACAAATATTACAAATACTATCTGTAAGGATACTTATACTAATTTTTAATATATGTATAGTAAAAAATACTTTCTTGTATGTCTAAATATTTTTATTTTCTGATGTATAAAGATTGATATCTATTCTAGTGAAAAGAATAATATACAAACTCGAAATTTTACTATACGGTTTGTAAAATTTAATTTGAGTTTAGCATTTGTTATATAATATATTCTAACATTTTTATAAACAATACTATTTTTTTTTGTAATGTCGATTTCTAGTATAATAACGTTCGATAGATGGCCAAATTGGAAAAATCTCTCAAAACTGAAATGTTATAAAATAATTTTATAAGTCAATCTAGCAATGTCCGTGGTACTCCATGTTCCCTTGCTGAGCATATGTACTTATGTCAACGGTAGTGATAGGTCAACCTGCAAACACCGTAGGACGAATTGTTTTGGAATGTAGAGCAATATCTTGTTCTACATTTTTATTTATCTGAAATAAGGAGCTACTCTGTGTCCATAGCATACGCACAATCAAATAAAAACAAATATCAAAACACGCTTCGGTATGCTTCCACAAGAAAATTTGTAAACAACGTATCAAACTACACCGATGACGTATGTTTCTAAGCTGTATTTTAGTTTTTACTATCCGCTGTTAGTAACTTTTACTATACAAGAATATAAATTTTCGTAAAAGAGGTTTTGAATATTTGTTACACAAAATACTAATAATTGTAATGATATTCTATTATTATTTAAAATGCAGATAACACAATTTGTTATACAGTTTTGGATTTTTATAAACTGGTTAGTAATTTTCCGAAACCTTAGTTATTATAATTTATTTAACCGAGGAATTAAATATTCGTTTAGGCTTAGTAGTTATTCATAAATTTAATCCTGTTTTGAGATTACTAACTAAATATAGTGATTTTTCTCGAATATTATAATAAATTTTATTATATTTTTTCTCCGTGTACACGTTACGTAACTAGCTTTGTGAAATATATTTTTATATAAATTAAAAATCCTGCATCTGGGTGTAAATATGTATTTAAGTAGGCATGACTAGAAAATAATAGCAAAAATACTTTACTTACCTTGTTTATTTTCTTCAAGAATCGTCTATTAACTCGATTTTATACAAAAATTGTTGTTTTTAATATCTAATAATTAACAAACACTTTGCACTAAACTTTCACACGTTCACGTAAAATAATATTGAAATAAATGCGGTCGGAAACAAAAGAAATTGCCCAATCCACAATACAAGAGACGAGCTCTATATCAAGGGAATCCCCTGACTAGCGTTGGTTGTGCATGAACGGGGCATTAAATTTTGGTGGAATCCCTGATCGATTGACAGTTTGCAAATTGTTTTGTTTTTAAATATCAATTTATTATGCTCGTGATACGATGTAATAGTTACCTAGATTATTTGATTAGTGGCGGTTATGCTCTCTGCCACAGATTTACGATTTTTTATAGGTAGAACTGGTGGTCATAGTCTGCCCCTGCCGCCCTCACCTAGCTACGCCACTGGCAGTTGGCCACTTAATGATTTCATGGCCTATTGAAATAACCCACGCGACAACCCGACGAGCAATCGCCCATTCTGTGGACTTCGTAACACCAAACAATATGGCTAGTTGTCTGAAGGTAATTGTATTACTTAAATACCATACATACATGTACATCATTGTTTTAGCAGGAATTTTGGCTTTTCAGGACTTCGTAGCAAAACGGGTTCGTTCATTTTCTTCATATCTTCCTGCAAAAAATACTCATAAAGAAAAGTTTCATAACAAAAACAGAGCATACCTATTAAGTAATCTAAAGTGATGCGACTCCATCGAAAGTGCAATTGGAAATCCTCATCTTCAAAATCTATCAATGGTGTCCACAAAATTAGAGCATTTTGGATGCTATTGTTCTGAATCCTCCGATGACGAACTTGATTCAGCAGCTAAACCAGCCAGAATGGTCAATATTTCCTTATCCTCTTCATCATTTGAATTTGTGCAAACAGTACCAAGCAACTGAAAACACACAAAGTTTAATTTTGTCTTAATTTTAATTTAAAATCCATACATACCCTATCTGTTATAAAATTTTCCATTTCGTGCTCTTCTATATTTTTCATTTGTTTACATTTTTATCTGTGAGGTTTCTCGCTATTGCCAACTACTTTTTTTTTGGAAAAATCATAGCTATTGTGAATGAAAAAAGCATTTTAACTGGCAATCATGGCATAGAGGAGTAGGGAAAGTCCCATTCACCATAGAAAAAAGAGCCATTCACAGTCCTTAACCTACCCCTCAAGTGTACGTTCACAATAAAACATCATGGCCACCTCTGGTGAATAAGGGTGGCGAGAGGTCAAAACGGGACGCAGAAAGCGAAAATGCTATAATATTAAATTATAAATTTATAGTACTTTATTTGTTAATTTATAAATACTATTTTCAATTTTTGTTACAGAGTAATGTTTATAGCTGTTATCAAAAAAATTAATTATACCTTCATGATATAGATAAATATGCTATATCTTTTTAAGCGTTTTAGTTAACTTATTCATGGACAAATTGGAAATTATATTTTATATTGAGTGGACCATAAGAGATAACTATTGTAGAAAAGTTTGATATTACATACTATAATAATTCGTCTGAACAGTAAAACACAATTTTTTATTGTAAGATAAATCAAGATAAAATTATAATAGCCATGTTTCCTATATTTCAAGTATACACTTTTGTAATCACAAAGTACATACACGTTTTAAATGTCAGAGTTTAGCTATACGCCGGCGATCAGGAATCCTCCTCGTTCCCAAATGGTGTATTTGACCCTCCTAACAGATTTACCATATTAATTTTTAGTTCCAAGCTAAGTTTTTAAATAAAAATGATTCTTAAAATTATTATTTTTTGAATTTGCAATATCTATTTAGTAGTAAAAAGGAGTTTAAATTAGCTTACGCAACACTATTTTGCCATGCTCAATAGCAATACTGGCATTATATTTGAAAATATTCAAACTGACGGACGGTCATTTTAAAAGTAAGTTATTTAAGTTTTGAATATAATTATTACTTTATTATTATTTTCACTGATCAATCCTATCCCGTTCCCGTACGATCGACAGGTTAGTATGCTATAAGTAAAATTATAGCTAATTACTAATTGAAAATTTTTTACAGAAGGAAAATGCCTCGCAAATGTGTATTAGGGTGTGAAGGTTCGTTTCCGCTGCACAAATTTCCTGGGGAGCGAGAAATGCCCATGTAAGTAGAATATTTAATTTTATTTTCCTATTTATATACATATGTAATCACCAAATGGTATTGCACAATCGACGGAGTTAAAAAAATAATTGTGCAAATTTTTACGTTATTTCGTGCTGCGTTTTGGACGTTACCATACATATGTATCTACACCATCTAATTTAGAATTAAACAAAAAGTTATTGCTTATTTCGCAGAGTTTACGATAATTTATTAATTATGTATTTCACGTATAAAACTTTCTCTGCTAATTTTAGTGAAATCCTATTTTGCGATTTCATAATTAATTTTTGAATATATTTTTTATTTAATTATAGTATATGAAAATTAAAAAAAAAATTATTTTAACTTCAAAAGTTTAAGTAATCAAAATATGAGAAAACAAAAAATTAATTTATTAAAAATTTCACGCAGATGTGCCCCTTGATAATAAAAATTTCAATTTGAAGCACAAATAATATAATACACACTATGAGTAATAAATATAATATAAAACTGCTGTGGTCAAATATTAATTAATATATTGTAACTATGTATATTTGATTTCATAATTTTTCAGCCAAAATTAAGCCGACCGACATACAATGGGAAAGTCTCTTAATTACCTCCCCTGTGGATCTACTTGTACAAACAGTACCCGTATGTATTTTTTATTTACAAATATTTGTTGAAACTGCTTTTATTTCTTGATATGAATAATAATACTTTTGCGCTGCTTAATTTTTTTGTACAGCTGGCTTGGTATTTGTACGATGACTCTTTACAAATAATTGTTTTATACTTATATTTAAATATCTTTAATTATTAGTTTATTACTTTATGTTTTTTGGAGTTAGTTTCTATGGAGTTTGCGGGGTATACTTACTTTGCCTTTAGTTAGATATCCCTTTGTGTATTAAATGAAATAAAAGATTTCCGAATTTTAGTGGGAAAAAAATGTAACAATTTGTATATAGGTATGTATTTCCCTTTGCGGACGAAACTTCAATATTTGTACAATACAAATTCCAAGATTTTCCAGATATTTACAATTCTTTAGGTTTTTTATTACACTGTTCACTATCCACTATTGATGCTCTTGATGCTCCTGCGTTCTGCACTCACACACTCGACCGGATGGGGAAACCAAATTTGGACCAGAACTTTTAAACGCTTGTAAACTGGCGGATCAACGGGAACGAGTTGGCGATCAAAAAAGAAGGGCGAAGTGTTTAGATTACCGGCGTAAAACGAATTGTGTTCCACCCCGATCTAACCAATCCTTTTTTATCGGTTAGGTGGTGAAAACGATAACGTGTGGTGTGTGTGGTTGGTTTGTTGCGTGGGGTTGCGTTTATGATGACGTAGGTTGTGTGCTGAATGTTGTGTTGTGTGATGAGTGTGAGTTGTTTTTTTTTTGATTTTGGAGGGGGAATCTTCAAAAGATACCGTCATTTTTCCGGACGGTATGCACCATTCGTATTGGCCGCCAATGCAGAGACCAATACGCCTACGTACTAAACTCTTAACTCCATTGTCTACGCTTGTTTATTTGCCCCACGGAACTGCCGTTAAGCATTTCATCGTGGGGCCCAGCTTAGCCATTCGGCTCGTCAGTCACGTCATTCAGACCTACTCCTCATTCATCCTTCTGATTTCACTGCGTTGCCACTCTTTCATTCTTAGTTCTTTCAGAACTATAGCACACTACGCTCTCACACTATCCCACACTTGTTTTGATTCAGTCATAAACCGCACTATATTATCCGGTGTCACTTGTTCCGTTGTCAGTTTCTGCAGATCGGCTCTCTCCTTTTCATACCGTCGGCAGAAAAAGAAGATGTGCAGCGCGTTTTCTCCGCTTCTGTCGCAGAAGGAACAACTCGTCCCGTCGTCGTGTCCATATTTATAGAGATACTCTCTAAAACATCCGTGTCCCGTCAAAAACTGTGTCAGGTAAAAATCTGTTTCTCCGTGTTTCCTTTCTCCATCTGCCCGTCGTAGCTGCATCCCACCGACCTTGTCACTCATTGAGGCTTGTTTGCCTCTCTTCCTTCCGCTCTTTAGCTGTTAGTCGCCTACCCAATCTTGTAGACCTGTCATATACTCTTTTGAGTTCCATGGCCATTATCTCTGGTGGCATGATGCCTGTTAAGACCCCAACCCTCGGGGTACGAAATGCACACGTGACCCTTATGGCACTTAGCCGCATTGAAAATTTCGCTTTCTTAGCATACGTCTTTTGCTGTAGTGCTGGTCCCCATATGGGCGCCGCGTACATCAGAATTGATTGGCTCACTTTGGCAAATAGCGCTCGCCTATTTTGGCTTGGTCCACCAATGTTGGCCATTATTCTTTATAGGGCGGCCGTTACACGTGCTGCTTTCTCACATACCTTTTCGATGTGCGTCTTGTAGCTAAGTCTATTGTCAATAAGCACTCCTAGGTACTTTATTGCCTTCTGGGTCATTATACTGTGGCCGTCAATATTTAATTTTATGTCTTCGAGCTTTTTCCTGCTTGTGATCAGGACAGCGTCAGTTTTTTGCCCAGCGAGTTGAAGTTTTGTTGCCGCGAGCCACTCTTTGATCGTTAACGCCGCTTTATTGCAGAGGTACTTAAGTTGTCCTAGTTCTTTTGCTACTACTGTTATGGCAATATCATCCGCGTAACCGATTATCTGTACCTGCTTCGGTAGTGGGAGACGCAGCACCCCGTCGTACAAAACGTTCCACAACAATGGGCCAAGCACGGAACCTTGTGGAACTCCGTCCGTTACCCTATATGTTTTTTGTCCGTCATCCGTAGCGTACAGTAACAACCGGTCAGACAAGTAGCTGGATATGATCCTAACCAAGTAAGCCGGTGTTTTGTTACGTTCAAGTGCACTTATAATATGCGGCTAGTATGCCGAGTTGAACGCGTTTTTAACGTCAAACGTGACTACTGCGCAGTATTCCTTAGTACCATACAGCCATCTTTTACCCTCTATTGCCTTGTTAGCTATGTCAGTAAGCTTTTTAATTGCATCAGTGGTGGATCTCCGTTTGCGGAATATATATTGGTTGTCAGACAGACCTTTTTCTCCTTCCTTTTCTAGATGCAGCTCTAATCGTGCGCAGATTATCCGCTCTAGTATCTTGCCGGTCGTATCCAGCATACAGAGCGGTCGATATGAATTGGGCTCTCCTGCTGGTTTATTTGGCTTCTGCAACAAGACCAGTCTTTGCTTTTTGCAGATTTTCGGGAAGACTCCTTTTTGTAAGCACCGGGTAAACAATTCAGCAAAGGGTTTCACATTGTTCTTAATAGCAATCTTCAAAGCCTTATTTGGGATACCATCCACACCTGGTGCTTTGGCATTGCCAAATCTCTCTGTCGTTTCTATTAACTCCACATCAGTGACTATTATCCATTCCGTATCAGCAAGTTCTTGCGCTCGCGCCGTTCGATTCTCCAGAGGCTTTGTGGGGAATAGAGTTTCCACAATGGTTTTCAGTAGCGCTGGGCACGTCGGTGCTTGTCCTTTGCCGCCTCTTATCTTCGCCATTACCAGCTTGTACATAAGCATCACCCCATGGGTTTTCGTCGATTTTTCCGCAGAGTTCCTTAAAACAGTAGGATATACTTTTTTTGATTGCTTTTTTGAGATCGCTTTCCGCGATTCCTTTGACACCTCCTCCTCGCTTTGTGGCATTCCTTGCTTAATGTGTCAATCTGCTCATTCCACCAGTAAACAGGCTTTCTATGGGCGCCATTTTTCTTCCTACTCATAGAAGCGTTGCATGCTTTAATGACGTGCCGCACTATGGTCTCCGCCTGTCGATTTATGTCTTCCTCAAATATTATATGACCATCTAACATGAGTTTGAAGAGTTCAACGTCCATTGTTCCCATCTTCCACCCTTTTCTCTGTACTTTCTTAGTGGACATATTCTTTCGATTGTGCACCGAGTGTTCGATTTCGAACATAATAGCATTATGATCAGTGTGTGTATATATGTCGCACACCTGCCACCTTGTTGTCCGTGCTAGAGAACTGCTAGCGAAGGTAATGTCAATGACCGATCCCCGACCGTTCTTCTCCACGCCTATTTGTGCAGATGCTACCCCACTCCACCGCCCATGCATTAAAATCGCCTGCTATCACGTTTCTTGTAGTAGACAGAATTTCTCTGACTAGTTCGTCCAAGATTTTCTCGAAATCATGCTTGGCGGTATGTAGCAGCTATAAAAATTGATCCCACAGATTTTCGCGCGTGTTTAGAAAGATTTCCGTGATAGCGGTTTGTCCTGAAACATTTCCCCTCCACATGTCCATATGGCAGCTTTGTTTGTGTTGTCAGAGATCCATGTCGCTCCGCTAATATTTTTGTACTGTTCGCAGAGTATAGCTACATCGACCTTTTTTTCGTAAACCGTCCGCTTAAAAAGCTCTTGTGCAGCCTCACAGTGGTTTAGATTGAGTTGCATGACTCTCATTTTTTGATGCTTTTACCCGCCTCTTGATAGAGAGGACACTTTTTGCTTCCTATTTGGTGGCCGATGTTTTCCCTGCCCTTTTGCCTACATGCACTGCATGACGGGTTTTTATTACACGACTTCGCAAAGTGTCCAGGTTCTCCACACTTGACACAGCACTCGCTCCTGCCATCTGGATTGTTGCATGCTTTCGCCAGATGTCCGTATTCAAGGCATCTGAAACATCTCCTGAGGTTTTGCTTCGCCCTTATTCTGCACACTACCCAGCCTCTTTTCAACTTGTGTGCATCAAGAAGTACTCTTGCTTCCAACGCGGGTAGACTTACCATGGCAGTTTGGGTTCCTAGGTATGCCGTTCTGATGCTCTTAATCGAGTTTATATCAAAATGGCTCAACTCGTTTACTTGTAGGCGTATTGCCTCAGTAATGTCCTCTTTCGTTGTGATTTCATCAAGATCAAGTATTTTTATCAGAACCTTGTGAGGTAGGGCTTTTATTTGCGCATTTCCTCCCAATAGGTTACTTATTTCGGTTTTGAAGACCCCCGTGCTCTTCATCTGGGCCTCTTTCAGCTCTAACAGAATTTGGCCTTTTGCCGTCTTTCTTATCAGTTAGTCTCTCAGTTTTTAAGATATCTTTTTGAAATTTTGCAAACGTCATTTTCTTTTCAAGAAGCTGCTCATTTCTCGGAACGGCCAATATCGGGCCACTATAACATATAGCTGCCATACAAACTGAACGATCGGAATCAAATGCTTGTATGGAAAACTTTCACATTTGACAAGATATATTCACGAAATTTCGTATATGTTATTTTCTAAGGCAACAATGTAATCTCCGATGAAATTTTTCAGATCGGTTAACTATAGCATATAGCTGCCATACAAACTGAACGATCGGAAACAAGTTCTTGTATGGAAAACTTTCACGTTTGACAAGATATATTCACGAAACTTGATATATGTTATTTTCTAAGGCAACAATGTAATCTTCGAAGAAATTGTTCAGATCGGTTAACTATAGCATATAGCTGCCATACAAACTGAACGATCGGAATCAAGTTCTTGTATGGACAACTTTCACATTTGACAAGATATATTCACGAAGCTCGATATATGTTATTTTCTAGGGCAACAATGTAATCTCTAAAAAACTTGTTTAGAACGGATTACTATAGCATATAGCTTCCATACAAACTGAACACATAGTTACTAACAGAAATGCACCTGTGAAGGGTATTTAGCTTCGGTGCAACCGAAGTTAACGTTTTTTTTCTTGTTATTATTACTATTGCATAGGGTCGGGGTGGCGGCTTATGTGGTGTCTTCCTTGGTTGTTTATGTTTAACCGTGATCCAGCCATCTTGTTTTCCCATTACTGTCTCCTTGCTTCTCACTGGGTTGTCGCACTTTGCTTGCTTGCTCAGGGGAACTTCCATTATGTTCGACCATTCCTTATGACAAGTTTTATTCTTCTTCGGCGGTGTTCTTCGCTTTGGCTGTATTTCGTCTCGAGGCCTCTTGGGTGTATTCTCTGTGGTGGTTGTCTTTACTAGAAAACTACAACGTGCTTCCTTATTTGCCATGTGCTCCTCCTGAGCACTTGCGTGTAGCTTTGCTATCATACCAAGTAGATCTCTCATGGTGTTGTTGATAGACCGCTGTGGTGGGCTCATTGTTTTGATCAACTTCTTAATCGCTTCCCCTAGTTCTGCCATACAGTCTCCACGAGGTTGCATCGCTTTTGCCAGGGGAGTGGTGTCACCCAACGCTGGTGGTGATGACCTCGCTCTTAGAGGTTTGTCAACACCAAGGTTTTTATTCGGGGACCTACCCAATTTTGGTGCCCTCTTAAAGGGATCTGCTTCCGCAATAGTCGTACTTCGGGGGGAGTTTTGCACTTTATTACCATCATCGCTCAGGTTTCCAGTTATTCTCCATATATTTGATTTACCAGCGCATCGTGTGCAGGGGGGCGGGCCGAAATAAACAGGAACGGGTGTACCCTCGGGGACACTGCCCCTACCCCAGTTCCCTGAGGCCTGTCCTTCGCTTTACCAGTCCCGGAAAACACGGACGGACCGGCGCTCGCCCGGTGCAACGTAGGCTACTACTCCTACGTCCAATGTACACTCCTTGACCAGGGCCCGAAGGGGCTGGTTCCTGATACACACTGCAGCAGACACATCGGCAGAGCATGCTCACATCACCCTCTCCATCCCGCCAGCAGAGAAATCGCTGTTGACACTTTGAGGGACTTCCAGTGCGCCGCGGTGTGTACCGGTCATTTTGATGACAGCCGCACCTAACATGGTGAGGAGACGCTGACCATGAAGCCGCCCATTGTGGGTCCGTCGCGCCTGGATGTTTTTTTTTTGTTCATCATGCACATGAGTGATGATGAGGGGGACACGTATTTCTGTGAGGCGGTGTCGATTCGCTACAGTCACAGGAGTTTCAGCGGATCTGCAAGCTTTTATGCCGCATCCTCCACTCCTGCCGCTCATCGGCTGGGATTGCTTATTCGTTTTAACTTATTTCGCAACTGACCTGCTACTACAGACCGTTCGGCTATCCTTGACCTGCCGACCCCCCCGATAACTTAGAGCCCAGCTAGAGAGCCCAAATTCAATAGAATAGAACACTTCGTCCGGGATGAGTGTGAGTTGTGTGATGAATGTTATGTTGTGTGGAGGGGCAAGATGCCATGAAGTTGCATAAACATCCCGGCCCCCCTAGTCGAATTAATTGCCTAGAAGTCGCTGCAGTTTCAGTAGGGTGCTCATTACAGCGCTGAAACCCGTCGCCTTTCGCTGGTTACGATGATGATGATGTGGTGGTGTCTGTGAACGTGCACCTCGGGACTGCGTAGAGCGATGGGCTCGTCGGCGTTGAACGTGATTCCCATGCTGATGGTGCCGTTGTTGACCATGCCGATGACTGGCGTGCGTTGACTGAACCGAGCGTCGAGAAAAGCGGTGAAAAAAGTGTATGATGCGGTCGGTGGCAGTACTGACACGACCCGTCGGACATGCACTCCAACGTAGCGTGCGTGTCTGCCAAGCATGTCATGCAGTGGCCGTGGGCTCTAGCGATCTGTTGGCGCTGAGCGGGCGTCATCGTCTTGAAAATTGTGCACTTCTTTAAGGCATGGGGTCGATGGCATAGGCTGCATCGTGGCGGTACATACCCCTCGAACTGCTCCTCACCCGCTTCCATTACTTGTTGACCGGATGATTGGCTGGGCGGGCTTATGCCTTGTTGCCCCTTGGTGCGGCGATGGGTGCAACGGATGCTGCATTTGCATTAATTGCGGACCTCACCGACTGGGGGTTATTGCGGGTTTCTTCCACGTCCATTTCTATTGGAATAGGAATATGTATATTAAACATGGTTTTGCTAGTAGTATGAAGTATGCTACTCATTATATGTGTATATGTGAACTATATATAGATAGATGTAT
The DNA here is from genome assembly GCF_016617805.1 of Bactrocera tryoni. Classification (NCBI taxonomy): domain Eukaryota; kingdom Metazoa; phylum Arthropoda; class Insecta; order Diptera; family Tephritidae; genus Bactrocera; species Bactrocera tryoni. Next base: position 53,032 of record NW_024395877.1, on the reverse strand, counting down.
GTATTTGTGTCTTTATATGACACTTTTATTTATATGTATTATATATAATTTATGTATGGATTTTATTGTTTATTATTAATCGCGTTCATTATGTTTTTGGTTTGTACGTACGGATTGCAAAACGGTGTATTTTTAATTAATTATTTTTTGATTTTATGTTTGCGTTTGCGTTCGCTTGTTTTCGGTGATCGGTTCTTCGGTATTTGGAAGGAAACACAATTTCACTAGTGGTCGAGTTAGTAGGCCAGTTTGTGTTCGTACATCTACTACTCTTATATGACCATCTTGTCCCCGATGTACCTTTTCAATGAGACCTAGTCGCCATTCGGTTGGGGGAAGGCATTCGTCCTGTATGATGACGCATTCGCCTGTACTGGGTTCCTTCTGGATCGTTTTCCATCGATATCTCTGATGGAGATCTTTAAGATAGTCCTCCTTCCATCTGTGGCTGAATTCATGATGGAGAATCTTGATTCTTTCCCATCGATTTATTAAACTGAGTGAATCTCCTTCTGTCTCAGGTATGGCGAGAAGAGGAGCTCCTCTGAGGAAGTGTCCTGGTGTAAAAGCTGTGAAATCGGAGGGATCTTGCGAGAGTGGTGATAAAGGTCTTGAATTTAAAACGTCTTCGATACGAGTGAGTAGTGTAGTAAACTCCTCATAATTGAATTTATGATTACCAGCCGTTTTCTTTAAATGGGACTCAAAGCTTTTCACTGCTGATTCCCAAAGTCCACCCATGTGTGGAGAAGATGGAGGTATAAACTGCCAATCGATCCCTTGTGGTGCATATTTTTTAACTATTTCAGGGGATACTTCTTTCATAAAGTTTATGAACTTTTTCTCGGTGGCTTTTTAAGCTTCGATAAAGTTTTTCCCATTGTCGCTAATAATCTTTGAGGGAAATCCGCATCGTCCGACAAAGCGTGCAAATGCTGCGAGGAAAGCCGCAGTTGTCAGATCTGAACAAAGCTCGAGGTGTACTGCCTTTGTTGTAAAACATACAAAAACAGCCACATATCCTTTTCTAAAGGAAGAAGATCTTAACATCGAGGCCTTTATCTGGAAAGATCCAAAATCAACCCCAGTAATAGTAAAAGGTAGAGCATAATTGCAGCGTTCAGGTGGTAAAGGTTCCATCATCTGCGTACGCATTTTATATTTGTACAAGGTACATTGTTTACACATAAAAAACGTCTTTTTAAGTTGTGGCTTTAGTCGCGGTATATAAAATTCTTGTCGGACCATTTGCTGCATCAAGCGATGCTCACCATGTAGTGTAAGCGGGTGAATCGTAGTATATCGTATTAAGAATAAATGAGCAAAACGGGATTTCTCAAGTATAATAATGGAATGTCGTTCGTTATAACTAAGGCTGGAGTTCGCTAATCTTCCATTTGCCCTTATTAATCCCTTAGTGTCCAAGAATGGGTTTAGGACGAGAAGAGAGCTTCCCTTTTCGAGTGGTCGTTTTTCGACCAACTTTGCTTTCTCTCGACTGAAATAGCGTGTTTGGGTGTAGGTAATGAGACAAACTTTGGCATGTTGCAAATCGGTATGCATTAGTTGTACGCAAGGATCATTTGGTATCCCTTTCATTTTTTGTTTCAGTCTTTCGGTGAATTTGTGCACGTAAGCGAATACTCTTAGTGCTTTAGGAAATGAAGAAAATCGGTGGAGAATATCATCCTCTTCTGGAGTGATATTAAAATTTTCAATTTTCCGACTTTCCGGCGGTATTATATTACGAGCGGGAGACTTTGGCCAGAATTCTTGTGATTCTGTTAGCCATGTTGGACCATTCCACCAGAGTGTAGTGCTGGTGAGGTGCAGTGGCTTGCAACCTCTTGTCCTAACATCGGCTGGGTTATCTGCACTTGCAACATGTTGCCATTTTGCTGGGCCAACTAAGTCCAAGATTTGAGATATTCGGTTAGATACATAGGTCTTCCAGCAATAGGGTGGTTTTTCTAACTATGGCAAAACTATTTCGGAGTCTGACCAAAGATACGTGTTGTGATCGGTTAATTTCAGATTGGTTTGAACTATTGAAATTAATTTTGCTAACAGAAGAGCACCATTCAGTTCAAGCCGTGGCAGACTGAGTGTCTTTAAAGGTGCAACATTGGCTTTGGCTACCAATAGGTGTGCAGATATTTTGTTATCGTACTGTGTGCGTACGTAAACTGTTGCGCAATAAGCCTTTTCAGAGGCATCACAGACACCGTGTAATTCTGTGTTAATGTTAGGGGTGAAATTTACCCATCGAGGGATTCGAATTTCAGAAATAGTATGCAAGTTGTTAGCAAATTGTACCCAATTTGTTAAACGTACAGGTTTTACCTGTTCATCCCATTCAGTGCCATCTTGCCACAGTTCTTCAATAAGGATTTTTGCTTGAATCATTATTGGCGAAAGCCATCCTGCGGGGTCGAAAAGTTCTGCCACCGAGGAAAGTATTTAACGTTTGGTTATGGCGGACATTGCAAATATTGACTCAATTGTATATGAGAATTGATCTGTTATCGCATTCCATTGAATCCCTAGGGTTTTGTTGTACTGGCCGTTTCAAATTTAAGGAAATTTGTATCTAATAAGTTTTCCTTTTTTATGTTTTTTATTATTTCGGGATGATTTGATGAAATTTTCTTTAAGGGGAATCCCGCTGAATTTAGTGCTTTGATCACTTGAGATAGTGATTCGCACGCTAAGGACAGACTGTGGCTACCTGATAGAATATCATCCACGTACGTTTGTGTTTGTATCACAGAAGTTGCTAATGGCAAATTTGTTTCACACGTTTTTGCCACTTCATGCAGTGTCCTGATCGCCAAATAGGGTGCGCAATTGATGCCAAAGGTGACGGTTTTAAGTTTGTAGCTGATTGGACTATTACTCGATTTGCGGAATGCTATACGTTCTGGAAATCTTGGTCATTTTTATGTACTAGAATTTGTCTGTACATTTTCTCTACATTCCCATTAAAAACGTATTTAAACATGCGCCAATTTAATATTAACAGCATGAGATCAGGTTGTAAGGTTGGGCCAGTATATAGTACGTCGTTGAGTGATTTGCCTGAGCTCGTACACTTTGAGGCATTGAAAACCACTCGTACTTTTGTTGTGAGTTTTTCAGGTCGTATTACCCCGTGATGTGGCAGGTAAAAAGATAAATATCTACCTTTAGATACTTTTTCATATGGTACAGCTTCTTCCATATGATTGAGGTCTAGATATTCGTCCATCACATTATCATATGCTGATTTAAGCTCACTTTTTTTCATTAGGCTTTTTTCCAGGCTTAGAAATTGCTGGACTGCTGATATTCTAGAGTGGCCTAGAGCTATGGTTTCAGGAAAAGTTGGTTTGAATGGTAGTCACACAAAATAACGACCACGTTCGTTTCTTGTTGTTGTGGCTTCGCATGCCTGATCTTCTTCTGAAAGTTGAGTAATCTGAGGTAATTCTTCTACTTCCCAGAATTTTTTGAGTTTATCATTTAAATATTCGTTTGAAATATTTTCAACTTCAGTTGTAAAAGAACTAATTTTCTCTTTGACTTGGCCACTTAATATCCACCCAAAGATTGTATTATGGGCCAACAATTTATTGGATATTTTTTCTATACCTTCAAGAATTATTTGAGGTATTAAGTCACTACCTAATAACAAATCGATTAGTGATGGGGTATGGCAGTTGGGATCTGCTAATTTGAGATATGAGCATTTTTCCCATTGCTTTTTATTTACTTCACAGCTTGGAAGCAAATTTGTGAGTTGCGGCAGAACGATGGCTTGTGCATCTATTCTTATATCCGCGTTTGGGGAGACTATAGTGATTGGGCAAATTTTGTTTGAATTTTGTATAATTCTTCCGCCCATTCCTGAAATTTGAAAATTTGAATTTTTGACAGGCAATTTTAGCCGATTTTGAGCTTTAGATGATATAAAGGATCTTTGAGAACCTTGATCTATTAATGCTCTTAATTTGAATAATTCTCCTCTATGTTCAATAGCGATGACCGCAGTGGGTAAAAGAATTTTTCTTTCATTTTCTGAATGAAGAGCTTGAATTTTTGCTGCTTTAGAGCAGCATGGTTGTTCTTCCCTTTTTTCGGGATTTGAGAGTTCGGGATTATCACTTTTGGTTGTAGTGGCTAACCCGGTGGTTTTATGAAATTGATTTTGCTTCATATTTTGAAAATTTGTAATATGAAGCAATGAGTGATGTCTTCGTTGACAGTACACACAATTAAATTTGCTTTTACAGTCTTTTGTCCCATGAGAATTGGACAGGCAGTTGATGCAAAGTTTATGTTGTCGGACAAAATTGTTTCTATCTGAAACAGACATTTTTTTAAACTTTTCGCAAGATCTTATATAGTGACCTCCTTTACATATTTCACATAATGATTGCCAATGATTTGTTTGATTTGTCGCAAATGTTGGCTTCTATTAGCGTGCCTATTATATTGTGTATTATTGCTGGCTTGGTGTTTAAAAAGTTTTTATTCGACTCATTTTGATTATATTTTGGCTTGACTATTTTTTTGTCAACTCGCTCAGCTATTTCGTACTGAGCTGTTAAGAAGTCTTTCATTTGATGCCATTTTGGCGATTTCTTTCGTGCCACTAGTGATTGCTCCCATCGTAGCAGAGCAGCATCAGGCAATGTTGCTGCACAAATATTTACTAGGATAGGGTCCCACGATTCTGTGGAAATCTTTTGTGTTTCTAACACAGATAAGCAATTAGTCACTGTCGAGTATAGTTTTTGAAATTCGTGGCTGGTTTTTTGTTGAATTTTTGGTAAATTCATTAAAATTGTTATTTGGTTGTCTACCAATACTCTTTCATTTTCGTATCTTTCGACCAGTGCTTCCCAAGCCAGATTAAAGTTTTCGTCATTTAAAGCGAAACGCTTGACGATACTGCCAGCTTCCCCTTTTGTTTTGTATCTGAGATGGTAAAGCTTTTGAGCTCGTGAAATTTTGGGATGGTTAATGTATACGGCAGTGAACATGTCCCGGAAGGACGGCCACTGCTCAATACCTCCGTGAAAAACTTCAGTATCACAAGCTGGCACTTTCAAGAATATACCTGTATCTATTTCATCTTTTTGAGTCGTAACTACTGTCGGGGGAGGAGTAGTGGCTCTACATGGCCTTAATAAATTTATTTGGTCCAATATCATTGCCTTCGTAATTTCATATTGTTCGAGGCAGTTTTCATATTTAGCTGACGCCGAAGCTTTTACGTTTTCTGGGAGTTCAGCATCGTCAGTATCTAGTACTGTATCGTATGCTGCCAGAAGGCGTGCCCATATGCTATCTATGCTTTGAATTTTTAAATTTAGAACCTATTCTGTGTTATCATTAATCGGGGAAGCAGTAAATCTTGTGCAGTATCTAACAAAACTGTCACTTTCAGTTATGAACCTTGACACTGAATTATCTTTGGTTCTTTTTTGTTTGACACCCTGCTTTGAGCGTGTAGCTTCTGAAGGTGTGCTTTGTGATTTATCATCATCAGCCATTTTCGAAATTTCTAATAATTGAGGTGTTCTTGGTTAGAATTAAGTTGTAAGCTTTGAGCTTGAAAATATTTTGCTTTGAAATACAATTAAAAAATTGGTAATATGAGCAAATGTGTAAATATAAATGAAAAGAAAAGTAGATTTGAAACTTTTATTATTAATTAATTGAAAGATACAATATAAATTTGCGAACACGTATTCACCGCATAAATTGTCAAAATCAAAAAATGTTTTTATATAATAATAATAATTACTATTTATTTATTTTATTTTTTTTTTTTTTGTATTGTGTATTATTTAAGCGTATCTGCGAAATACTCGCGATTAATTTGTATATTATTCCTTAGTACGTGTATCTTTTGAGATAAGAAGGTAAAGAGGAGGAAAATAACAATAACGCAAAAGTATACGTATGTATGTATATAATTATATGCAAGTTAACGGCAGCAGCCACACAGAGATCTAATGATAAATATAAACAAATTGTATCTTCTTACAGTATTACTGCTTGGTCAGCAGAACACTTTAATTAATAAGAAATCAATACATCACTTGTTTTTATAAGCAAGCATAATTCAATATTCCATTATGTGCTTTGATAATGGGAATAATTGGAAATCTAATGCTCTGGTATTTCATCACTTAATGTATTGCCAAAGCATCTTTAGTAATAAGCATAGAATTATAAGAATATAAATATAAGTGCTTTTACTAATAAAGAGCAGTGTACAATCGGCAGGCGTATTGATAGATCATCTTGATGATCGAAGCGCACCATATATTATCGCACTCAAACCAGCACTTGTGTTTAATTTCTACCGCGCGTAGCGGAACGGAATACATTTTTTTTTTTATACTTCCCATGCAAGGGAAGTTAATTGGCGCCCAACGTTAAGGGCACTGGTTCGTAACAGTCGCGATTAATGAACACCGGTGCCGGAACCATTAAAAGTTCAATAAACCTCGTGCGAGAGGTAGTACGATTTAAAAATTAAAAAAAAAAACAAACAAGTATACCAAAAATAGGGAGAAAAGTAAAAAAAACCAAAAAAAAAAGATTTAAAACAAAAAACTACAACAGCAAATATAAAGTGATTTCCAAGAAGAAAAAAAACTGAAAGTGAACATTTGTGAACGTTTGTGAAAATTTCAAAGAAATAAAAGAAAGTGTGTGGATCCATAAGACATCCACATAAAAAACGCTGAAAGCCCATCATAAAAACAAAAGAATCAAAAAATTTCTGTAAATCAGAAATTTCGCCAAAAACATCTTATTTCATCTAAACCTCACACACGGCCGCCAACGACGACCATCGCATAACCAACCGCCAAAATTCTACTCAAAAAGCAACAGCAGCAGCAAAGGCAACAATAGCCGCAACAGCAGCAACAGCAACGGTAACAACAGCAGCAATAGCAGCAACAACATAAAATTAGTTGTAAGTACGACCTATATTTATTAATTAAATGAGAAATAAACCCAATTATATTAAGTATAAAAATTGTTTACTGTGAGTATTATAAAAATAATAATCATGCCATTCACAACCGTCCGTGTTTAAAAATTAAATAAAAATTGTACATCAAATATATACAAATTATATTAAATTAAATCTTAAAAATTTTAAATAAAGGCTCGACCAGCCAAATAATAAAATATTTTAAAAAACCGCGATTCACCACCGCAAGGGGGACCCTCCGGTTTATAACAAAAACTCAATTCTGCGATTCTGAACTCCAGACCCTCCAGAATAAAAGGGTATCCTTTCCTAGAAAGGGTCAAAAATAAAAAGTATAATATAAAAAACAACAAAATGACAGACGCTTTACCAACTGACTTGTGCTACATATAATGAAATAGACAGAATAGTCAGAAATCTTGAAGGATTTGTGGAAGTGATTTTTAATAAAGATCTTAAAATTAAATGTATGGAAAAAGTTTTCCAATATATAGGAAAAAATAAGAAGGCCACACTTGAGGATTATTATAATCAGGAGACAATTATGTCCGAGACTATAGAAATGATACAAGTATCAAAAAGGGAAGATTTGTTTTAAATGGGAAGTAATATAAGTGCTCCAAAATACGAAAGGTTGCATTATTGCGATTACTGTAAAGGCAACCATAAATTTGAAAATTGTCCATATTTAAAGGAAAAGAAAAGAAAAAATTAATTAATCAAAAATGGCCTTAAGTAGCGAAAATGAGACCTTAGTCGCAAGACTAATTGCCGCAACGAACGCATCACTTAGATTAGAAATATCTGAAATGCGCAGGCAAATAGAAGACTTAACGAAGTCTACAACAATAACCGATTACAAACCTGAAGTAATAAATTCAGAGATTCGCTGTGACGAATCCCTAGAAGTGGTAAAGTCTTTACCAGAATTTGGGGGAAAACAGAATAAATATGTTAGCTGGAGGGAATCGGCTAACAATGCAATGAGTTTATACGTAAGAGGCAGCCGCAGGTATTTTGCTGCATTGACTATATTAAGAAATAAAATTACTCACGATGCTAATGATATTTTGTCCAACCACGGAACAGTTTTAAATATTGATGCTATTTTAGCACGATTAGATTTCGCTTACGCCGATAAGCGACCAGCTCATATAATTGAGCAAGAGATGAGTATTCTGCGTCAAGGCAATTACTCCATAATCGAATATTATAATAAGGTTAATGAGAAATTAACCTTGCTAATAAACAAAACCATAATGACTTATGGATCAGATAGTGCCATAACTAAAGAATTTAATGCCAAAAATAGGCGGGATGCCTTACGCACATTTATAACGGGACTAAACGGAAACTTAGCAAATATACTAATTTCACTATCGCCAAGCGATTTACCAAATGCCTTGGCAAAAGCACAAGAATTAGAATCTAACAATATGCGAGCGTCCTTCGCATTACAATTTGGGGAAAGTCAAAACTATTCAAGTTCTAATAACAATAACAGGCAGCACACTTTTAATAACAACAGGTTCAATAACAGTACTTTCAATAATAATTTACGGTTCCCACAAGTCCAGCCACAAAGGAATTACAACCAAAGAATAGGTTATCAGAATAACCAACCACGACCTACAGCAATGGATGTCGATTCAAGCATCCATACACGCAACCATATGTTGCAAAAGCCAACAACTTTTAACCAAACCAATTTAGATAAAAGACCTCATGGAAGTACACAACAGAATATGCAGCCACCGATTAAGACACAGCGCATTAATAATATTAAGGAGGATCATTTTTTAGGCCAAAATTAACTCTGCCATATATTTTTCTAAATGACAGGGTTACTGGTCAAAATTTTAAAATATTAATAGATACGGGAGCAACTAGTTGCTATATTAAATCAGGAATATACAAAAATAAAAATAAATTGGATATACAAAAAAGAGTAAAAACAATTAATGGATTTTCGATAATACGTTATTATCACATTATTACATTATTCGGTAAAAAACAAATATTCTACGAAATCGAAACTTTGGAAGCAGACCTATTCATAGGATACAAATTTTTGAAGGACATTAATGCGGTGATTAACTTGGAAAAAAAAGAAGTTAATAATAAATAATGAAAAAGAGGAGGATATAAGCATTTAGCTTAGGATGCGAATATGAGCATCAGAAAAGCAAGGATAATTTGAAGATCGTTAAGGAGGACGAGATTACTTTGGAAGCAAAGACTTCTAAAGCGCCAGCCGACGGAAATACCGGCAAACATAAAAAAATAAATACTGTGGAGCAGGAAAGCTCTACAACGCCAGCCGATGATAATACCGGCAAATTAAATAAAAAATATATTGTGGAACAAAGAAGTTCTACAACGCCAGCCGAAGATTTTACCGACAATATTTTATTTAAAGAAATTATTTTGGAACATAAAGGTCCTAAAACGCCAGCCGAAGTTCTTACCGGCAAAATAAAACAAAAAGAGAATGGTGAAAAACCAAATAAAAATATAAAAATACAGTATTTTGATTACTTGGGACACGAAAATCCTAAGACGCCAGTCGAAGATAATGCCGACATTAAAATAAAAAAATATACTCCAAAAAAAGGAGGTACTAATATTTTAAAAATAAATAATTTCAATATTAACGATGAAAATAATTTCGAAGAAATAACTGAGCTTCAAACACATGTAAAAGAAAAAAATTCTCAAATGTATTCAGGCAATGATACAAGCTTCCCATTTCACCCTGGAGAAATAATTTATGAAAACATAATAAGATAAAGAAATAAGCTGAATCTCAGATATAAAAAAAAAAGTTGAAAAAGAGGATTTAAGAAATTAGGTCAAAATGAATCGGAGAAATAGAATAGTGCACGAGGATATTATGAAGTCCTAAATGAATACTTATTTACTTTTTCAAAAAATGATGACAATAATTATTTTAATATTGCTAACAATAGCAAAAGCAGACATTGTGGACTACACAAAAGAAGATTACGTATTATTAGAAGACGGAGATGTAGCCTTGTATAATGACTACGGAAATATTTTTCACATCACTAATTTAACATACTTTAGAGAACTTATTAGTTCAGACACAAATTATTATAATAAAAAATTCAGATATAAAAATTTTGAACAAAATAATGAACAAGACAAAGCATATATTAACGATTTAGACACAGATCCAGAAATAGAACTTATAGAAACTTTATTAGAACAACTACAAATTAAAGATACAAGATATAGGAGAGGAATAAATGAAATAGGTACACTATGGAAGTGGATAGCAGGAACACCAGACCATGACGACCTAGTGTTAGTAAATAATAAATTAAACGAATTAATTGAAAATAATAATAAACAATACACAACAAATTCTAAAATTTTTAGAATTATTAACCAATTAACAGAAACAATTAATGATATTAATGAAAACTCAAATATTAAAATTCTAACAAAACGGAAAAATCAATTCCTAATAACTGAATTACAAAATATGATTAATACAATAGCTATAGGAAAAATGGGAATTTTAAAACCGACAATTTCAAATTTAGACGAGATTGAAAGTATGATTAAAAATGAACATGGACGATTGACATTAACTGATTTAATAGATATTTCAAATTTTAAAATAGTACAGAATAAAGATGTAATAGTTATATATATTAAATACCCAAAAATTATATATGATTGTAAATATTAAGAAGTAAGAGCAATTACACAAAAAGATGGCAAATTAATAATTGATAACGAAATTGCGAAATGCAAAAAAGAATATATAAATATAAAAAACTGCAAAAAAGAAATGATAAATACTTATTATAAAATTAATAATAAAAATACTTGCCTATCAGATATTTTGTCCAATAAAAAAGGAAAATGTTAAAAAATTAAAGAAAAACATAAAGACATAGATATAATTAAAGAAGGAGCAATATTAGTCTCTGGAAATCATACTATAGATGACTCTGCAATAAATGGAGTTTACCTTCTAACATTTGAAAATTATACAAATATTGATAATATAACTTACGAATATATTGATTGTAAAATTTGGAATTATTTAAAAAATAATAATATTAACAATTTTGAAATTATAGAATACATTGAAACAAAAAATAAAGAATTTGAATTTGAAAACATAAATATTTTGAGTTAAAGAATTAAAGAATTTAAAAATCTTTCACTTTTCTGGTACGTTATTGTAATAATTGTACTATTAATAATAATATACATAATCTACAAGATTTTAAAATTAAAAAAAAATCATGCAAAACTAATAAGCAAAGTAAAAAAACAAAATTCCAAGAATTATCATATAACGCTATTTTAGAAAGAATCTACAATATATCAAAAAATGATATTGAATCGGGGACGATTCATCTTAGAGAGGGGGGAGTCAACGGCAGCAGCCACACAGAGATCTAATGATAAATATAAACAAATTGTATCTTCTTACAGTATTACTGCTTGGTCAGCAGAATACTTTAATTAATAAGAAATCAATACATCACTTGTTTTGATAAGCAAGCATAATTCAATATTCCGTTATATGTTTTGATAATGGAATAATTGGAAATTCAATGCTCTGGCATTTCATCACTTAATGCCAAAGCATCTTTAGTAATAAGCATAGAATTGTAAGAATATAAATATAAGTGCTTTTACTAATGAAGTTAGTGGATAATCGGCAGACGTATTGATAGATCATCTTGATGATCGAAGCGCACCATATATTATCGCACTCAAACCAACACTTGTGTTTTATTTCTACCGCGCGTAGTGGAACGGAATACATTTGTTTTAATACTTCCCACGCAAGGGAAGATAATTTGCATATAGTTATGCTTAATGTTTGTGTGGTCTTTTGTTTCCTTTATAGGTTCGCACAATTGTCACATATGTACATATGTATGTAATACGTATGCATATGCAATATAACGAAATGCGCGGAAAATAAGTAAACAATTTTTTATATATTCGTAAATATCTCAATATTAAATATGTGATGTTTAATTTGAATTTTTCAATGTTTCAATGTTGATAAGGATATCCTCCATGTACGTTTTGTTCCGTTTTTTTTTAAAGTTCGCTGACCGGAGTAATAAATTTATTTTATATATTATTAGTTGTATGTAGATATGTTTGTATTTGTAACCTTTATATTGGTACGTTGGTATATATTAAGACAGAGAGAAAACGTAAGAGATAAATGAGAAACAGTTGGATCGCGATATACATATATGTATATACATAAATATCCACTGTTATGTTGTTGTTGTTTTTTTTTTCTAGTATTAGGTGTGCGCCTAAGATAACTTCGGCTCATCTTCGGCCATCAACTTTTAAAAAAATTAATGTTCATTTAGCTACACAGGTTTTCAGCAACACGGTTGCTAGTGCAATGTTTGCATTATATAGCTCCGGGAAATTGAATATTTCTAAGTCTACAACTTTCCTTAATACCGCCGAATTTGTTCTTTTTTTGATAAAATGTTTAATATATTTAATAGTAGTAGGCTTGGAGCCCTACGAAAATTTAATGATCCTTTTTTCAGTAGTACGGAACAAATTAACTTTCTCTTAGAAGCCGAGAATTTTTTTTTAAATCATTGAAAGTCAGCGCCCTTCAAAGCGTCTGCAACACGGTTGCTAGTGCAATGTTTGCATTATATAGCTCCGGGAAATTGAATATTTCTAAGTCTACAACTTTCCTTATTACCGCCGAATTTGTTCTTTTTTTTGATAAAATGTTTAATATATTTAATAGTAGTAGGCTTGGAGCCCTACGAAAATTTAATGATCCATTTTTCAGTAGTACAGAACAAATTAACTTTCTCTTAGAAGCCGAGAATTTTTTTTAAATCATTGAAAGTCAGCGCCCTTCAAAGCGTCTGCAACGAAGGTTTGATTAAACCCTTCAAGGTTTGCCAAGACCACCCTTAGAACCACTTCAAAATACTGAAATAGCGGAAATTGATTTAAGCGAAAGATTTTTCTTGAAACAAAATTCATTTGTTTATTTTTGCGGCTATATGTTTTCAAAGTTTTTAAAACTTCATAGTTGTTTAAGTCCGATTCCTCATTTCGAAGAAGAAACTGATTCTCGTTTTTTTTTCTATGGGAAAAAAATATAACGACTGCAGTCTGGTCAAACCACCTGCAGACTTTATAAACTTTCTCAAAAAAATAGAGGAAATATTTTGCGAGAATTTTGATTCTTGCTGTCAAGTCCGTGGGTTTTCAAAATGTTTATTTGAAAAAATGGGACACATAGAGCCGTTTTATTGCTGTGCTAATTCTCAGCCAGACGTTTTTAAATGCCTTTTCATTAGGATAAGAACGTATTTTTCATATTTTTTAATAAACAGACGAGCACAACTGCTTTCAAGCATGAGAAATTTTTATGTGTTGCACACATGTAAAATTTGTCTGAAGTCCTTTGTCTGAAAAAAATCTTCATTGGTTGTCCGAGTTCTATATTATTAACATACTTTAATTTTGATATTTGAAGTGCTCAATTAAATATTACGATAGGAATGCACGCTCGTATATTCTTGTTATTAGGCACATTCCGCATTTTTTATTCATAGGACACTCCCCATCCCACCATATATCGTTTGAAAATTTTCAGGCTTTTGTTAGATCTTCACAGTAGGCATATGTACATATTAAATATTATGTATGTATTTTTATATATTTTATTATGCAATATTTTTGAATTGTTTTTGTTACGTTTTTTTCAAAATGAATTGTTTTTGTTATTTTTAATTTCAATTTTAATTTTCTGTAAATATTTGTTACTTAGTTTTAAGGTATATGGGTGCAAATAGGCCCCCGGGGGAACCGAACACCCAAAAAAAATCGGTACCGCGCCTAGTTGCATACCTCATGGTGGTGTGGAAAATGCAACATAGGCACAAAGATATGTAAAAAAGAAACAATAAATAAAATCTACTGAAATAAAACATATAGTAACAATTTACTTTTTATTTGGGCTTATAATTATAAAAACGGTAGAAAAAGGGTCCGCCAGTTTTGCTGTGTTCACAAAGTAAAACTAAATGCAATAATAAAAACAAATAACTGCGATAAGTTATTTACTTTCATATCCATAATTCACTAGAAGTAAGGACGACTTGTGATTCGCCTAGACGCAAATATTTCTTTTTAAATCGCTGCTTGGCCACCAACGCCACCAACTTTCATTTTATGAGTGTTGTTTAATATTTGCTTGGTTGTTGTTGTTAGCGTTGTTGCCATTATAGTAGTTTTAAGCAAACATACTACGTAGTTCTTCTATCGATTTTGGTGGAGCTGGTTCCTCCCACTCTCCCAATTCGACATCATACATAATATTGCGCAGCACGACATGGTCGCAATTTCCATGCTACTTGCTCTTTCATGGAGGTCAATTGTACATCCAAACGACCAATAAGTTCTCAAGGACAGATAAGCTCAGTAAACTTGGCTTTCAATGTGCTCACCGTAGTATTTGCTCTTCAAAAAGTTGCTTCCACCCTCAAGCATAAAACTCATTGGTTTGGGACTAGCGTTCTACACCAGCTCCTTTGCTGATTCTATAAAAAAATTAAAAAATACTTTTCAAATTCAAATAACTAAATAAACCATCCTAAAGCATTTAACTATGAAATAAACTCAAACAAATTGTCTTGCAAAAACCTTCGTTACGATAGCAAAAATGTAGAAATATATCTGAGAATGAGCATAATCTGGACCCCACTATTCGGCATGGTTGCTTATTTGTTCGTAACATTTTGCTCTGGTGAACATTTATTAACTTACCACAGTTAAAAAGAGGCATAAATAAAAAACTTAATTTTTCATGTATTTGCTCATATTGTTCTCATCTTTAAGAACATATATTAAAATAAAACGGTTTTCTTTGGAAAATATGTTAAACTTTTATATATAACCAATATTTTTGGGGCAACTTTTCCATAAATTTTAAGAAAATATCACAATGCAACCATTTTCCGGTTTAAAGTCGGCCATCTTGGATTCCAATAGAAACTGAACTCCGGACAACACATGACGTTTCTACAGTGGCACCTCCCAGCTGTGCCTTTGTTTACATAACATCAGCTGATAGTGACCTTACTCCTCCTCTACCGTGCTGGCAATGCCTCAAGTTCAATATACAAGCTATGATAGCTTATGACAAGCCAACATAATTATGTTGGTCTTCCATACAAAATAAGCTAATAGCTTAATTTGCTGGTCAAATAAAACACGCCTAATATTAAACTAAATATTAACTTTTTGAAAAAATGTTATTTTGTAAATGTACTTTATTTCTTTATTTTTATAATATAACACAACCGTTTTAATACTCGCGCTACTAAATTTAATATTACTGAAATGAAAATGCCGTCGATATATGTGCAAATGGGACATGTTGCCTCCTCGAAATTTTCATAGAAATGAAAACTGCGCTGTCAAACTGCTGAAGTGACAGCTTATAGCTTTCAATATATGGAATACTAATTAGTATGGAGTCTCCACAGGCAATAGGCACGACAATACAGTTAGTATGACATAAATTTTATCCTGTTGAGATGCCCCGTTAGGCACTCTCAATTAATAATGCCAGACCGTGTACATATATTATAGTTTTACTTGATGAATATAAAATACATATTTTTGAAATATGTATATGTATGTAACCATTCTAAAATTTAGTGAAATCATAATAGAAATTGAACACTCAGTTCATTGAATATTCTGGTAAATCAACTAAACTGAAAAATATCACAAACCATATATTTGTATAAATACGGTGGGCACATAGACAAGACGTATCACAACTGGCAGCACTGTTTGTCAGTTATTCTATTGTTTCATTCTCTTTATATTCTTTTTGGAAATATACAGTTTCAACTGAATTATAAGCTTTTAGTTTTAAGAAGCGTCGCTCTTGTATAGACGCCAACAAGTGAAGAAGTCTTTTGAGTTATCTTAATAAATAATCTGTAATTATATAATGTTGTGGTGTTTCATTCGCCACATAATTGGTGACCCATACAATTGAACAGCACACCATAATTGGTACAAGTACAGTGTAACAACACTACATCACCTTGTCGCCCAGTTGCGCTTACGAGGCCGCGCAACCGCAACTGGCGCAAACGGCCAACGCAATACCTGTACACCTACGGCTTCGGCAGCGAACAAGATATCCAATGGGCGTCCAGCACCGATCTTACGGGCCTCTCCCCAGCCATTATCGAAACGCCAGCCATCACCCAGGCGCCAGCCGCCGGCGATGGTACCACAACCTACTACGTTAGCGCCAGCAATTTGTATCAGCCCAAGTTGATTGCCAGCACCACCGGTATATCGGCGCATTCGGCTGGAACAGCGCAAAAACATGGCCACAACCATCAACAACAACAACAGCAAAATCAGCACGTACAAATGCAACTGCAATCGCAGGTGCAACAGCAACAGCGCAGTAACAGCAACAACGGACGCTACAACTGCAGTTGCCATTTCAATATCACCTATATTAAACTTAAATCACTATCTTTTCAACAGGACCTGTCGCTGGAGCAGCGCACATAAGTACAGTACCGCTTTTCTACCAACAGCAATCATTATCATTATCTTGCTAGCAACAGTTCCTCCATATCCTGATGTACGAACTACCCAACTTCTGACTTCATCATCAACCAATATCACAACCTCCGACCACATATCAATTGTCGCAGGCACTACAAGCCGTTGTCATGCAACACGCACAACCAAAAATGACGCTACAAACACTGCAGCACATGTCAACGGTACATATGATCGACATCATTTAGAGTCCACACTGTATCGCTTCATCTGCAGTGAATTCGGCTCAACGCACTTTGCATCAGTCGCCGCCTCCTCGCCACATGTAACACTATCAAGTGCACAACGCCACAATCAGCCCCCGCGTAGGTTGCCAACCGGCCGCCGCGTTACGCTTCAACACCCTACATTTCCAACTACCAACAATGGTAACCCATCGCCAACTATTCATTTACGACCGCACATCGAGTACGAATTCCCTCGTCGACAATGGAACGGATTTCGGCAACTTCGCTTTTTCGTAAACTCAAAATAGTAACTTCTTTTCGACTGCAAGCTGCAAACGGTAGCAAAGTCGGAACCTACGGAGATAAGGCGCTCAACTCAGTCTCACACGTTTAGGCCCCTATGCAACCGTCATAGCCCTAACCGAGAACTGCACAACAACCACTTAACCATACCAATTGGCCAGTGACAATAGTACGCCGCCCATCCGTACTCTCACCGAGCAAATAAATTCGCAACAACTACTTAACCATACCAATTGGCTAGTGACAACAGTACGCCGCACAGCCGTACTCTCACCAAGCAAATGAATTCGCTACATTCATCAACCAGCCTAACTGCACCAAACACCCGGACTAGGATCTAGTAAAGGAACTCAACCTTAAAAAAGTCCAGCAGGACTTTATTTGAGGGGGAGTACTGTGGGCACACAGACAAGACGTATCACATCTGGCAGCACTGTTTGTCAGTTATTCTATTATTTCATTCTCTTTATATTCTTCTTGGATATTTACAGTTTCAACTGAATTCTAAGCTTTTAGTTTTAAGAAGCGTCACTTCTTGTATAGACCAGAAATCTGCATGCGGTGGCCGCAATTATTGTACACTTAGTCAATACTTCTTGCTTCTGCGACTGAACACTGCATTGACTTATACGTGTGATGCTAAAGAGAAAGAAGTGGATGAAAGAACACCAGCGCAAAGCGAGGAGTGCGCATAACATAATGACTTCGGCAAAGAAGTGTTTCAAGTGTTACGCACGAAACAAGCAGACACTTTGTTTGACTTGTTGCCGAAGGCATAAGACACTGCGTTTAGCTTATTGCCGAAGGCATGACACTTTATTTGACTACCAATAACATGCTTTTGGCGCTAACAGAGGAACGCAATTGAACGATGGTCGCATGTGCTACATAATTACATATTTACCTATTAACTAGAAAAAAATACAATTCGTAGTCTTGTACTTTTGCCTTTTATTTATTATTTAATATGTGGTGCGTTTATAATTTTCAACGGAGTGTTGACATATCACAATTATTTGCTAAAATTTTTATAATAGGAATGTAAAAATAATAAACTATCGACTGCATTTGGCGCTATTCGGCTTCGCTTCTCAGTTATAATATTGCCAGCCATTGAAAAAGCTCGTTTAGCCGCTGCACTGCTAGCAGGAGTTGAATGAATTTGAAAAGCTAATTTTGATAAACGAGGATAGTTTTTGGAATTATTTGTCCACCCTTCAAATAAGTCAAAATTTCCCGTAATTTTAACTCTTTCCTGGCTATACTATTTTCCCCATCGGTTGCACCTATCTTTATAAAAAACTTGACTAACTTTGCGAAACCTGAACCACTGATACCATAAAATGGCCTACAATCTTCAGTAATCCATTCTGCGCATGCAACAATAGCTTTTTTTTGTCTTCTTCTGTTACAGTTTTTAAAACTGATGTATTTTTTATGGCTTGGCAGCAAGGATGCCGATTCAGGTTGGATGTGTAATTTTTATTACATTTAAGAACTTTGCGGCAGTATACCATCCCTTCTACTCTGGTACCATCTGTTTTCAAAACCTCTGACAATATATTTCAAATGAAACTTCTTCCCTTGTGTTGCAGTGATAAGGTTTAAACACCATTCGTAATTTGTTTAGTCATAAAAGCTTGTGTATCGGACATTATTTATTTTACATTTATTTCGTGAACACATACATACAATATACACTACAGAATAATATCATTATATTACTTACTGCTTATTAAGTTACAAAGTTATATTAAACAAAACTGCCAAGTTTTCAATTCCGTGTAAACAAACCGAGCGCAACAGAATAACTGAAATTATGAAATAAGCGCGCCGGTCAAGTGTCGTTGAATTGTTGTTACAGTAAAAAACAGTCACATAAAGTGTTATGCCTTCGGCAATAAGCTAAACGCTATGCCTTCGGCAACAAGTCAAACAAAGTGTCTGCTTGTCTCGTGCGTAACACTTGAAACACTTCTTTGCCGAAGTCAATATGTATATGCAGGCTTAAATTGATCGTAACATGCGGTGGTGCTGTGCGCTTGCACTGCATGCTTTGCGCTGGCGTTCAGTCATCCACTTCTTTTAATGTAAGTAGGCTTAAAGTCAGAGAAACAGCAGCGCATGCCGATCTCTGGTATAGACGCCAACAAGTGAAGAAGTCTTTTGAGTTATCTTAATAAATAATCTGTAATTATATATTATTGTGGTGTTTCAGTCGCCACAATATTTTCATTAAATGGAACTGCTTTATTTTTAAGGAAAATATGTATTATGGTTACAAGTATCTTGTATTTTTTTAACATATTGATAAATATATAACTGCTTGGTACAGGGTATGTACGTATAAACGCCCACAACTCTAGAAAAGATTTCCCAATTGGAACTAAAATCAATTTTTACAACTAGTACCACCACCATTAACAGTTCTTTTACATACACAGTGGTGTAAATAAAATAAGAACCATAGGGTATTGTGAAGTTATCTCATTAAATTAAATTACATATATAAATTATATAATTACGTGTAATTTTTTGCCGAGAGTGATCAGCATTATCAAATATTATAAAAATTAATAACTAATTCTAAATCTGCAATATATTTTCTACCTATTTTTGTTTAAACTGCTGTACAATTTCGAAATGAAGTCAATGAACATAGAATTTCGTCGAAATCTAATTGATTTTTTTGCAAAATTTATGCCCTTCCTTCCGTAAAACGATATTCCCCCTCGTTCGCACTTTGATAACTTTGCGGTCTACAAATTTCCCCATCCCTGCACTATGTAGACCTTCAATTACTGTGGTATTATTATACCACGTTTTTGACTATTGAATACAGTTGACATTCTTATCTTTGTCCAAAAAACAACTGTTTTCAGTTTTATTAAAATTATACATTTTTTTATATAAATTAAATATACGTACATTAAATATACAATATTTTAAAATAAATATGTGATCAAAATTACTTACTTATGTAAGTATTATCGATTGTTGTAATTTCGTTTCGCTCTTAGTTTGGAAATATTATCATCTTTTCTAAGAGCAAATTATATATCTGCATCAATGCTTCTATCGCTTTGAGACAGAATATATAACAGCACAGTATGTCATACTAAAGAACAACAATCTGTTAAATTAAAGTAGTGCAGATATGTTACTGATATTTTATTTGTTTACAAACGTATATTACTTATCAATTTAGAAATTATATCCAAGTATAATTGCACCAGGTTGTTGCATTTGGTGTATTGGAGCTATCTAAATAATAAAATTTACTATAATTAATTCAATAAACAATATGCATTTTAAAATTCAGTTTTTCACTTACTAACAAATGATTTAACGATTTTGAGCGTTATGTGAAAAATAAAATCCAAGGACCCGCCCTTCATACAATAAGGACACTTGGACAAGAGTCCACTTGGACAGACACTAACCCCTTGACGTATTTCCACGAGTCTGGCTCATGGTACAATTTCTGTGCCTAACATGATTATCACGCAATTTCTGTGCCTAACATGATTATCACGAGCCTGGCTCGTGGTGTGTAGAAGTGTACATTTGATGAAGAGAATTGAAATTTTCTCGTTATTTTCGGCAAATAATGTAAACAAAAAACATTGCTTCTGTTGAGTGCATTATCTACTGCAGATCAGTCATAGATAACTTGATGAGAGACTCTTTGGTTCGAGAGAGAGCTGTCAAAACTCGCATTTTTTATAACATTTGCCAATGATGCCACTGCTGAAAAATATTAGCTTGGGCATTTTATAAAGAACTTTTGGATATTTTGCAGTTTCCACACTACCACTGAGGTATGCAAATAGCGCGTTACCGATATTATTTTTGGGTGCTCGGTTCCCCAGTAGGCCTATATCACCCATATACACTCAGTCCTTTTTTTACGCGATCTCTTTTTACGCTATTTCACTTTAACGCGGTTATTTTTGCAGCGCAAATTCCTTTTTTAACGTGAATTTCTCACTTTAACGCGATTGCTTTTTTTCGTTTTTTGCTTGGTCTTAAACTTGCAGCAGAATTGGAAAATTATTTTGTAGCAAATGATACTGATGCCGAACGTGCACGAATTTTTCAAAAAGAATTGAGTCTCTGCATGTTAAGATATAAAGAACTACATCGGAATTTATTGGGTCCAAAAAGAAGCATTCAAACAAAATTAACTGAATTTATGGTGCAAACTCAGTCGGAGATGCTAAGTCAATCAGAACATCAATCCATAGTTCTTACTATTGATTCTGATACAAATTCTAGTGATATCAGTGCCGGCCATCAAAATCAGCGGCTAAGAATAATTTCCTCTACGGATAATAACAGTGATTAAACAGCATTCAACGGGTTTTTCAATAAATCTACCTATTTTCTATTTTCTTCTCTTTTATATATGGTTTTTGTTTTGTATTTTTTATGTTGTTATGAATGAATAAATCATAAGTCTGAAATTTGAAACTTATTGTATTGTTTTTAAATATTTTTTTGTGCGTATATTTTGTTATACGCGATATTTTTTATATTCGGAACCAATTCGTTAGTTAATATTGGAAAACTAACCATTTTTACGCGATTAGTGGCAGAAGCAAAAATCGCGTAAAAAAGGATTGAGTGTATATAAATAAATACAAATATATACATACATAAGCAAAATTGTACTTAAAGTAGCAATTCAAAGAAACAAAAAGAACATAATTAAAAAATAAGCAAAAGACTTATTTTCATCACATATTATCACAAGTATACAGTATAAATAATGGTTATTTAATACAAAAGAATTGCACAGTAATTCTCTGGGTCTAAATGTTAAACTAAAAATACTCAATTTAAAAAAAGAAGTACAACAATTTTTAAAAAGCAATCTGCACCCAGTCTCCAATAGAAAATTTAATACAGAATTAAGAATATATTAATATTAAGAGGCAAGAAAAAAGAAACAAGGGTTTAAAAAAATTCCGAGAAAATTAAAAAAAAATGATACAGTTTTGCCAGCCTATCCTACAGATGAGAAACACAAAGAATTTTAGTTCTAAAATTGGGCCTAGTAAGATCTCTATTAAAAACTTTACGAAGAAGAATATTCTCGTCCTAACAAAAAGAGTTAAAACTACATTTGAGTCACAGTTGATGCAGCAGATAAAGGGTCTGACATGCTTTATTCTATCGAATAAAATTTGGCCTACTCCTATTCTGTGACAGGTGGATTCAAATTCTCTATTAAAAATATCTTGTAACTCCTTAACATAGTCTAAAAATCTCTGGGGTGGTTTAATAAAATTACACCTGTCAATTTGCCTCTGCTGAATGAAAAAAAAATCAGGTGAAACCTCTTCTTCTCCTAAATAAGGTAATGGTTGGGTACAAGTGTGTGTCTTAAAAACTTTTAAATAAAGATAACCGCAAAAGTATGCATATGCATTTGCTTTAAGAAAATCTACTTCTACATCCTCTAATTCTGCCTGATGGTCTAACCTTAGCCTATTAAATTCGTGTTCTGGTCGAGGTAAGCCCTGAAATTCTTGCCAAGATAAATCTTGGACTAAATTATCATTGCACACACTTTGGAGAATTTGGTTTGATAAATCTAGAGAAAACTGTTCGTACTGAGCTATAGGTTCACAGTTTCCATTTAAAACTATGTTTGCATATCGCAATCCCCATGACTTCCTAAACAAATTACAGAACATGTAAGGTGTTATTCTTACACTTCTGCCACCCCCTCTCCTAATCTGTCAAAATAATGCTCTAAACTATCCTGACAAAGCCGTCTCGTCTGTAGGTGAGTGAAGCCTGCGTGTGACAAAAAGCGCCACAAACGTTCCAAACTATGTTATGTTTGTTTCCAACCATTTATATAATTAAATTTATTGGTTAATCAATCTGCTTCATCTTTTATCCTAATTGTTTTCAACAGGTTGGCAGCCCCACGAAGAAATTGTGTTTGCTCTGGGGTGCCCGAAAAAACTTGTTTACACGGTAAAATTGCATCAAAATTCCGACTGTTCAATAGGTCAAATAACTTATTTATGAACAAAATATATTCCGCGGTATTGGAAAAAGTAGGAGATGGGGAAGTCAAACGCCCTGCACTATAAACTGCGAGCATACCGGAAGCGACAGTGTCGCTGAAAACTTGGGTAGCTAGTTTAACACTCATTTTCTGAAAATTGTTGGGAAAAAGGTGCGCATCGGTAAGCTTGGGTGCACACCGGACAGGATTTTGGGAATCTTTATTGTAAAAATGTACAATATCGGACCAGCTAACTAGGCGCGAGTTAAAACTAACTATATTTTTAAAGTTTTCTAAACAATTCCTAACACTCTTCATAAGATGGGGACAATCATTGAAAAGAACACTTCCTTGCCATTTACCTGAAACTAGGGACGCGCTCCTAACACTCGAGCTAAATTGAGAAAATTCGACCCCTGATCACAAACAAAATGGCAAGGTATGAGACCTATATTCTGCAATTGGGTAATGGCCTGAAAAATATATTTTTTGGCAACATCACCTTTACAGGAACCATGGACAATGAAATAAGCTAGAGGATGGGTCCAAGGCTCGCCACCGATACCTTGAACCAAAAGAGTCATTGCACTGGTACCTATTCTACAAGTTCGATTTTCATCGCCATATTTTTCTAATCCTACAATTTTATCATACTTTGGCAAGTATTGCATATGACTCTTCAGAGCCATTTCATCACATAAAATGGACACATGTTTTTGTTGAGTTGTAAAGCCCCGGCTTCTCAACTCTAAACACTTGAGAGTACTGTTATTACAACCTGGGTCACGGGGCCATTCTGAAACGAACTCATCAAGTGTTCTCTCTTCGGGAAATCTGAGGAGAGACTTTAGGTGTCTATAACCTAAGGGAGACAGAAAGTATACACCTAAAGCTAAGGTTTTGAAATAGCTGTCGTATCCACGACCTTTAGGGTGCCTATTATTATTTTTTAAACTATTTTCTACTTTGGCTCTAATCTGTGGGGGGAGCTGGCTACATAAATGCATAGTAGAATTGAACCCCTCTTCCGTGTCTTTTAATTTTTTTTAAATTTGCATATTTCAGCGAAAGGTCTGACAACTGGTACTGCAAGTAACTAATCTTTCTATCTTTTTCTTCTAATCTAGCCTTCAACTTACTATTCTCCTCAACCAGTTTGTGGTCTTTATTTGTTACAGCTGTTAGACTTAAATTTGTTTGACTCCCCCTGTCTACATAGCTTTCATCTTCAAATGATGTTATTAAACTAATGTCTTGATCCGCATGATCAAAGACACCATCCTTCATTTCTATTTGAGCCTCTTCTGCCACAGATGCGAGTAAATTTAGATCGCTCGTATCGTGACACTGAAGCGCGTTTTCTTCCACCAATTATGGGTAAAAATCGTCTGCTCCTATTTCTATCGGAGAATTGGGAGCCAAAACTTGGTTAACTTGAAGACTGGGTGCAGGTACATTTGGTAAATTAATATTAGGTACTGCAAAGGACATCAACTTTTTCTCCATCCTCATCATGGTATAGAGGAGTAGGGAAAGTCCCATTCACAATAGAAAAAAGAGCCATTCACAGTCCTTAACCTACCCCTCAAGTGTACGTTCACAATAAAACATCATGGCCACCTCTGGTGAATAAGGGTGGAGAGAGGCCAAAACGGGTTGCAGAAAGCGAAAATGCTATAATATAAAATTATAAATTTATAGTACTATATTTGTACATGTATAAATACTATTTTCAATTTTTGTTATAGAATGAAGTTTAATGCTGTTATCAAAAGATTTAATTATATCTTATATTATATATATCGTAAAGCATTTAACCATGAAATAAACTCAAACAAATTGTCTTGCAAAAACCTTCGTTACGATGGCAAAAATGTAAATATGGCTGTGAATGAGCATAATCTGGACCCCACTATTCGGCATGGTTGCTTATTTGTTCGTAACATTTTTCTGTGGTGAACATTTATGTGGTAAGTTAAAAAGAGGCATAAATAAAAAACTTAATTTTTCATGTATTTGCTCATATTGTTCTCATCTTTAAGAATATATATTAAAATAAAACGATTTTCTTTAGAAAATATATTGGGACAACTTTTCCATAAATTTTAAGAAAATAACGCAATGCAACCATTTTCCGGTCAAAAGTCAGCCATCTTGATTAAAAGTCGGCCATCTTGGATTCCAATAGAAACTCAACGCCGGACTACACTTGACGTTTCTACAGTGGCACCTCTCAGCTGTGCCTTTTTTTACATAACATCAGCTGATAGTGACCTTACTCCTTCTCTACCGTGATCCTCATTTCTCTGGAGAAATGGCGCTCACAGGCGTACATAAATTTAGGCCTATTTTGCCCCACACCAAAAAGAT
This sequence comes from Bactrocera tryoni, assembly GCF_016617805.1. Taxonomy (NCBI): domain Eukaryota; kingdom Metazoa; phylum Arthropoda; class Insecta; order Diptera; family Tephritidae; genus Bactrocera; species Bactrocera tryoni. The sequence goes on along the minus strand of NW_024395877.1, from coordinate 27,516 downwards.
TCAGCCAAATTTTAAATCTAATAAACAAAATAAATAACCCATAGCCTTAAAGCCTTAATTAAAATATTTGATTATTTATTGCTACATGTTTCAACCAACAAACGCGATTTACAACAACCAACATTTAAGAGCCTAATACAACTTATATTAAAACTAATAGAAATTAAGTTAAATTGAGTTAAAGACTAAAACAAAAAGATGACTAGTATCTACATCATGCCTTCTATCTAATAATATTTTATAATATATAGTTATATATATATATATATTATAATATATAGTAAAACTAATTAGAATTAAGTAAAATTAGCTTAAAACCTAAAACAAAGAAATTACTATAATAATTACATCGTGTCTACTATTATTTATTTATACAACTACATATTTAACCACTTATTAACAACTAAATATTAATTACTACAAAACTTACAAATAAGTATTAAATTTCTTACTTGGCTTCATCTTTCCCCTGATTTGGGAAGTTGAAAAAACGTCGCTGTCCTCTGCACCCCATTACACATTTTTTCGATTACGGCATATTTCCTATAAGACACAAAAATATCTTTTAAAACACATTCACATTACTTCTTCTTAACTCCGTAATGAACTTACCCACTTTTTTTTACTGCAAAGCTGCACTAAGTTAATAATAATAAATAATAATAAATAATCACAACCGACTTCCAACGAATTTTAACAACGAACTGATTTTGACAGTTCATTTTACCGCTATTATTCTGGCATCCCGCCTTTTTCACTAACTGCAGGTTGACGGCACCTTGATTGAGTTTTGTTGCCAGTTTAGAAAACAGATCAGGGTGCCCTGCCAGCTGACAAGCGAGAGATGCGTAAGCATCAAAACTGGTTTGTTTAGTGCAAGTTGCGTGCGAACAGTTGGAAGCGAATTTTGTTGCGCTAATTGATACGGCAAGGGGTTTAAGACGAGTTGAATAAAAACTTCGGTGCAAAGGAAACCTACCACAATTTGTACCACCAAGCAGTAAACCTGAAAAATTATAATGTAAGCAATTATTTTTATAATCTTAGAAATATTTTAGACAAATTAAACACTAAATACGAACAAGATAATAATAAACCTTCAGAGTTTAAGCCTTCAATAAATGAATCGTTAATTATAAAAACATTTTTAAACGGTATTGGCTAAATCTAGCAAGTATTACCCATAGTAGAAATATAATATGTCTTAGAAGCGCATATTATTTGTTAGAAGAAACAGGCATGGTAAAAAGATAAACGAAATACAAACGTCCAATGTTGCACCACCCAATGAAGAAGTGATAGAAAAATTAAAAATGGAAGAAAAGAATACTGAGGAATAATACTTGTTGGAAAAAATGATAAACCAAAATTCAGATTTATTCGTTGAAGAGGGGCACTCGCTAACCCATACTCATGAAATACAACATATTTGGATTTTCTTGCTCTTGTAAAAGCCTTGCACAGTGCACGAATTACAGAATTTTTCTCTTGGTGCAACGGCACAACAACAAACATACGCAGAAAATTATTTGCAATGGCTGAAAAATATGTCAGACCAAAACCCATATTTATTTTCGTGCAATGACACGTAAAAGTATAATTGCAACCTTGCTTTAGCTGTCATTTTACATAAAGAAATATTACGCCGTTAAATTGTTGAGGAAGGTAAGTTTTAAATAAATTTTATAATTTCTACTCCTTCTAATTATAAAGATTTGTTACAGTTTTTGTTAAGAATGAATGCAGAAGGTGCACTAATTCACAATAGTCATTCTCAATGAATTGACCGAATCAGCCGTTCATATATCACTAGATTCTGCAATGGGTGCCCTCCTGGCCTTGCATATTTCGGTATAGGGTTTTTGCATTTTGTGTCATCCTGCAATCTTATAGCCCTGACAGACGAGCAAAATTAAGAGTATTAGAAAAATGGATAGCAAACTGTGCGTTGTTTATTTTCTGCCATCTAAAAATATTAAAATTTGTTTTTGTTAGTATACAATACCTGTCCAATAAATTTCGAACGAACAAAAAAATTCTCCGGAGTTCTAACTTTAATCATTAATAAAAACATAAATATTTGGCGTATTTAAAAAAAAAAAAATATTTTTTATATGCTATATACATTAAACTTAAATTATCATATTTTTGTATTAAATCATATTCAATATTATTAAACTATATTAAAAATATTACATTTTTGTTTTCGTTCGTAATTTATTGGACAAGTACTGTACTTGCACATAATTTAATTAGCAATAAAAAAACTGTTTACCTCTGAAGCTGTAAACACAAACAAAGTGGCAGATTTCAAGCGACATCTGTCAAACAATAGCAGAAACTAGCCATTTTTGGGCAGTGTTGCCTACTCAAATTTGGAAAATTCAGCTAAATGCGCGGAATTCTTGTGCATTACAAACATGCATGGGTCAAATGCGCAAGTAATTGTAAATTACGCCCGCTAATGCATATTAGTGCTGTCGTCTGTCAGGGCTATTACAAACTTGCATTAACATGGGTCAAATGCGCAAGTAAATGTAAATGCATATTACCGCTGTCGTCTGTCAGGGCTATAAGTTCAACTCCCCACAATTCTCCTTTATGCATTGTTCCGAAAAAATTGAACAATACAGGAAAGAAAAAATGTAGGATTGTAATAGATTACAGAGCCCTAAATGAAATAAGTGTCAGTGACAAATTTCCAATACCAAACATAGAAAATATGTTGGAAAATTTGGGCCGTGCACAATACTTTACAACAATTGATCTTGGCAAAGGGTTTTCACCAAATTTTCAATGCGCTACGAAACCATAACTTAAAAATCCAAATCGACAAATGTAATTTCTTTGCTAAATCCACGGAATATTTAGGACATATTCTAACCACTGATGGGATCAAACCCAATCCGAACAAAATAGCAGTAATCCAAAATTACCTAAAATCTCTAAACAAATTAAGTGCTTTATTGGTATCACAGGATACTACAGAAAATTTATAAAAGACTATGCAAAAATTGCACATGGAATGACAAAGTATTTAAAAAAAGGATATTAAGGTCACACCAATTCTTCGTTACCCCGATTTAAAAAAAATTAAATTGTGTACAGATGCAAGTGAGGTTGCCATTAGAGCAGTTTTAACGCAAGACCATCATCCTATATGCTATGCTAGAAGGACACTAAACGAACATGAAAAAAATATTTCACTACAGAAAAAGAGGAAAATAATGACCACTTTGTTATATTATACACAATTTCAACCGTTTTCATACACAAATTATTTTAACAGAAAGGAAAATCAAAGAAACCGAAATAATTGGAAATAAACGAAAAATATGTATAAGTTTAGACGACATAAAAAGCGGATTTATGTGCGATGTTTTTAGAAGATTTATTAAAACGGGAAAAGTAGGCGTATACTACTAAGGTATCTAGGATAGCGTTTATAATATTGTTCAATTAAAACTAATAGAAATGTTCAATAATACCATAAAATTGTACAGATGCACATAGCAAGCGAAATACAAGAGAAATGACGCTCGGAACACATAGAAAGCGACACGACACGGCAGCACGACAGTGAACTGTAAATGACGTCGTGAATCTTACTACATGAACATTTGGAAGAAGGCAGCGACATAACAATAGCCGGCATGTACACAAAACAACACAGCTGTCCATTTTGTATGTACTCAATTTCGTTGTTGCCATACCAATACCTTTCACTTCAATGAAATTTTAATATTTTGTTCAAAGTAATTCAAACAAGTAAATCGGTAAATATTTTTGTTTTAAATTATCAATTGTTATTACAAATGATATAACAGAGCTATTTTATGCTTTTATTGGTAAAATAACGTCAGGTTTGTTAGAGCTTTGAATAATTTTACATTTTACATATTAGTGGCATCACCACTAAAAAAATAAATATAATTTGGGATACCAAATTCAGACATCGCGGCATAAAGGCAGCTCCTTTTCGTGCTGTCGAAAGCAGCTTTGAAATCGACGAAGAGGTGGTGTGTGTCGATTCTCCTTTCACGGGTCTTTTCCAAGATTTGGCGCATGGTGAATATCTGGTCGGTTGTTGATTTTCCAGGTCTGAAGCCACACTGATAAGGTCCAATCAGTTTGTTGACGGTGGGCTTTAATCTTTCACACAATACGCTCTATAGAACCTTATATGCGATGTTGAGGAGGCTAATCCAACGGTAGTTGGCGCAGATTGTGGGGTCTCCTTTTTTATGGATTGGGCATAGCACACTTAAATTCCAATCGTTGGGCATGCTCTCGTCCGACCATATTTTACAAAGAAGCTGATGCATGCTCTCTATTAGTTCTTCGCCGCCGTGTTTGAATAGCTCGGCCGGTAGTCCGTCGGCCCCTGCCGCTTTGTTGTTCTTGAGGCGGGCAATTGCTATTCGAACTTCTTCATGGTCAGGAAATGGAACGTCTGCTCCATCGTCATCGATTGGGGAATCGGGTTCTCCTTCTCCTGGTGTTGTGCGTTCACTGCCATTCAGCAGGCTGGAGAAGTGTTCCCTCCATAATTTAACTATGCTCTGGGGATCAGTGACTAGATCACCTTTGGGGGTTCTACAAGAGTGTGCTCCGGCCTTGAAACCTTCTTTAAGCCACCGCATTTTTTCGCAGAATTTTCAAGCATTATCCCTGTCGGCCAGCTTATCAAGCCCTTCGTACTCACGCATTTCAGCCTCTTTCTTCTTCTGTCTGCAAATGCGTCTCGCTTCCCTCTTCAACTCTCGGTATCTATCCCATCCCGCACGTGTTGTGGTTTATCGTAACGTTGCGAGGTAGGCAGCCTGTTTTCTCTCCGCTGCGACACGGCACTCCTCGTCGTACCAGCTGTTCTTTTGCTCTTTCCGAAAACCAATGGTTTCGGTTGCAGCTGTACGTATGGAATTTGAAATGCCGTCCCACAGTTCCCCTATACCGAGTTGTTGACTAGTGCTCTCAGAGAGCAGGAGTGCAAGCCGAGTAGAAAATCGTTCGGTAGTCTGTTGTGATTGCAGCTTTTCGACGTCGAACCTTCCTTGTGTTTGTTGGCGTGCGTTTTTTGCTGCACAGAGGCGAGTGCGAATCTTAGCTGCAACAAGATAGTGGTCCGAGTCGATGTTAGGACCTCGGAGCGCACGCACATCTAAAACACTGGAGACGTGTCTTCCATCAAGGCAGACATGCACCTGGAATGTCTGCCTTTTTAATGACGCTTAAAATCATCCAGTAGAACATAAACGGGTACAACAACAATTATGATGAACTCCTATTATTCTTAAAAGAGCAAAACCCAGATGTTATTTGTTTTCAAGAAACACATATCTTAGTTACTCACAGTAACAACATTTTCTGCCCTAGGAAAGACGGCGGTTATTTTTCGAATTTACAAAACATCCAAAGCAATAAGCAAGGCGTTTGCATTTTAATAAAAAAACAAAATATTGAATTAAATTCCACACTATCAACAATAAACTCTTGAAATCAACTTAAGTTTCAGCTTTACTATCATTAATACGTATATACCACCCCACCAAGTTTTTAACGAAACTGATTTGAAAGATTTACTTTCCCAACTACCCCACCGGTTTTGTGGAGAGGGGACTTCAACGCGTGGAATACACTTTGGGGTTCCCGAAACCCAAGGGGTGGAATCATAAAGAATTTCTTATATCGGGTGATTTTTTAAGAGCTTGATAACTTTTTTTTTAAAAAAAACGCATAAAATTTGCAAAATCTCATCGGTTCTTTATTTGAAAGGTTAGATTGGTTCATGACATTTACTTTTTGAAGATAATTTCATTTAAATGTTGACCGCGGCTGCGTCTTAGGTGGTCCATTCGGAAAGTCCAATTTTGGGCAACTTTTTCGAGCATTTCGGCCGGAATAGCCCGAATTTCTTCGGAAATGTTATCTTCCAAAGCTGGAATAGTTGCTGGCTTATTTCTGTAGACTTTAGACTTGACGTAGCCCCACAAAAAATAGTCTAAAGGCGTTAAATCGCATGATCTTGGTAGGCCAACTGCCCATGCATCCCGAAAAATGCACTGTTTGGTGTGGTTTGTACGCTGGTGGAATCATTGGACCGTATTTTTCAAAGATGCTGTTGGACGCAACGTTACGGTGAATGGCGATCGCTATCGTTCGATGCTAACAAACTTTTTGTTGCCAAAAATGGAAGAACTGAACTTGGTTGACATGTGGTTTCAACAAGATGGCGCTACATGCCACACAGCTCGCGATTCTATGGCCATTTTGAGGGAAAACTTCCGGAGAACAATTCATCTCAAAGAAATGGACCCGTAAGTTAGCCACCAAGATCATGCGATTTAACGCCTTTAGACTATTTTTATTGGGGCTACGTCAAGTCTAAGTCTACAAAAGCAGCCAGCAACTATTCCGGCTTTGAAGACAACATTTCCGAAGAAATTCGAGGCTATTCCGCCGAAATGCTCGAAAAAGTTGCCCAAAATTGGACTTTCCGAATGGACCACCTAAGACGCAGCCGCGGTCAACATTTAAATGAAATTATCTTCAAAAAGTAAATGTCATGAACCAATCTAACCTTTCAAATAAAGAACCGATGAGATTTTGCAAATTTTATGCGTTTTTTTTTTAAAAAAAGTTATCAAGCTCTTAAAAAATCACCCGATAGAAGAGCAACCTAATTCTTCTTAACAATGGAGCGTTGACCTTTCCCTATCCTCTCCCCCAGAATCAGGTGGGAAGCTTCCTCTATTCTCAGAGATTTTTTCCTATATCGATGTCACTTTAAACAAACTTCCACTTTGAAAAATATAAGCATTTCTCAAAATTTATTATTTCACGCGCAAACTGGAATATATTTCAAAGAGAAATTTTCAAAGGTTTACCCACCACTGCAGTCGACAACATCAACCAAGCCACATCTGCATTCACAAAACTGATTCGTTCTGCGATAAATAAGTCGATTCCTCAAACCTAAAGATTTTCCGATCTGGTGGAACAAAGATCTTGGTCGTATGCGTGAAAAAATATGAATACTGGAATACTTTCAAAAAATCAATGTCTGAATATAATCTGAATAATTATAAAACAGAGCCCTCTTTAAGAGAGCTATAAAGACTGCTAAAAGTTTTGAAGTATTCACTGCCAAAATCTCTCCTGCTTCACCTACTAAAAAGGTGTGGTCAGACATTAAACTTTGACTGGAATCCCTCAGAACCATATTAATTTCATTAAAACAAATCAAAGTCTTCTGACTAATTCCGCAGATATTTCGGGAACCTTCGATAATATTTGGACTACATATTCGCCAGACAGCAATTTTTCTGCAGAATATATCGCAGAAAACAATGGATATCTGTCACCTATACAGCAACGAATCTCTCCGCATCAGCAAGAAGCCGAGAGTGCGATATTACTTTCCGCGAACTAGAGTCTGCATTAGAAAATGCTAAAGGCAAAACACCAGGCATCGATAGGGTATCCTACCCGATGCTTGCAAACTTATCTACAGCTGCTAAAGAAAGACTAATCTGCATGTACAACAAAATTTTCCACAAAGGATCATACCCACAAGACTGGCGAATAGCCACCAATGTTCCAAATATTAAACCAAACTACTTCTTACATACATATTTCCATGCTATCTTGCAATCCTGCTTAAGTAAAATTTTCGAAAAAAAATATTGCTAGGCGACTTTCATGGTTTGCTACAAAAACTAATTTTATAAACGGCTTTTGAACTTCAGCACAGTACAATGGATTCACTTATTCACTTATATCTGACACTCTGTCCACCAAAAACCATGCCACTATCCTGGTCACTGATTTCGAGAGAGCTTTTAGTCCCGTAGGACTTAATGCAGGGCTAAGCCAAGAAGACAGGTCCAAAAGTTTTTAGAATAGTAAAAGCTTTTATGACCCTAATACCATGTTCAGACCGACACTTAATCACACGATTTCGGCTGTTGAATGGATCATCCCACTAATCTTAAAAATTTATCAAGATTTCGCCATACAAAAATGACAGTTCCAAATCACTTCATTGAAATGATTTGAAACTGATCCACGCTAAATCTCTCTGTGCGACTCTGATTTTGCGTAATCAACTTGTCAGCACTGGAAATCTGTTACATTATCACAGCTGATTTAGACACTACAAAGGCAAAAAAATGTAAACAAACAAATTTTTTTAAAGCAATGAATCTAATTTCATCTGAAAATTGACTTAACAAATGAAAAAATTCATCCATTATTTCTATTATATGGAAAATATTAAAAAAAGCCGTCTTTTTATTTCAAAATACCATTTGACAATCTTTTCTTTTGATAAATATTAAGCGATGTGAATTCTTGTATGACAATAACAGCTATTTTTTGATCTTTCTAACGGCAGTGAGAACACTGTTGGGTTATGAAATGCTTAAATATAATCTAATCTTTGAAATTTTCGGTCTGAACTTGGTATAAGAAAATTTCTGGTTCGTATAAACAATGTTTTATCTAGTTTGCATCCTCTCAAAATTGGTATACCACAAGGCTCGCCACTATCGGTGATGCTTTTTATTATCGCTTTTGATAAATTAACTGAGATATGCCTTAACACTAAAGGCATTAAACTCACTATTATTTTTACAAAATAATTTAAAATTTAAGTGTGCTTAAATCGTCTGCTAATAGCAGCAAAATCAATTTCCAACAGAATACTGACTCAAAATACACATTGTATCTTGTACGGCAGGGTTGTTATTGAAATAAAAATAACTCCATAGGTCCCGCAATCACTAGACATTAATCCTATTCAAAATATTTGGAACTTTTTGGAAAACCATATACGAAAACATCGAATTTCTTCAAAATAAGGTAAAAAACTGGATCATCGACTTAGTGGGTTAAAATATCCGGAAATAATACTAGAAATCAAGAGGGGAGCATGCGTCGACGTCTAGGGACAATAATAGTAACAAAATGTTGGCTAAAAACCGCTAAGAAATTTAATTATTATTTTTGATTTATATAAATAATCATTGGTATACGTAAACTTTTTTGATATAAATTAGGCGCTTTTTAAGCTTTAGCATTAATTTTTTTATTTGTGTAAAAAAAAATATTTTGATGTACCATATTTAATGTTAAATATACATATCTTGAAATGGATAGAAAAAAACCACAAATGAATAATCATTTTAACAAAAATAAACGTGTCGTAATTTAATAGAACTAGGTGTATGTAAACTTTATTGGTCCACTGTATTTGTAAAAAGGCAAATTGTATATATCCACAGTTAGTTTTTGAAAATATTATAATAGAATCCGTAAGCAATTTAAATATTTTAGCAGTATATTTTGATAAAAGGTTTAATTTCCGTGTCAATGTCTTAACTTAAGATATAACTTAACAAAAAGACTGCACATAATTAAATATTTAAGTAGTAAACGATCTTTTATTCATCCCAACTCTCTAATGAATACTACAAGAGCTCTAATACTCGCCAAAATCGACTACGGCTTACATTTTTGGATGGTGCGCAAACTCTAATCTAAGAAAACAATTGGACTGCAATTTACACAGATGGGTCCAAAGCAATAAATATAGCTTTTGTTCTCACCAAACCAAATGGAGAATTTATTAGAGACGGGATTCTTCCTTGTTACACGTCGATATTTACAGCCGAGGCTATTGCCGTTTTAAAAGCACTAGAATATGCGATACTTAGCAAAGGCAAATTTGTTATTTGCTCAGACAGCTTTTCTCGTCTATCTGCTGTTTGTAACATCCGCAACACTGCCTCACTTATCTCCAATATTCGTGACCTGTGCGTTAACCGTCCGGTCAATCACCAAACTTTCACCATTCGTTCAATGGCCGGGTACCCGGGTACCCAGGTGGAGCAGATGTAGAAGTCGTTAGTATATTGAATAAAAATTTTTTTTCTGTATAAGTTGGCTACATGACATAGGAAATAACTATATATGGGGACATAGTCTATAGTTCTCGTAGAAATTACGAAAGCGGAGTGCCAAGGTCGAAGGATGTTTAGGTACCTTAGCCGTCCCCCTCCGCTTTCCATTTCGGACGAAAAGAAAGAAACGTGTTCAGTTGGAATTCTACAAGCGTAGTGAACAACGTAGAAAGTATACAGAGATAAGTGAAAAAAATATATACAAAATAAATATTATCATTATACACCATACTAATAAAAAAGCAATCTCAACGTATATAGCATATAATGAAAAAAATTCAGAAAAAACAATTCTTCTTCTTAATTGGCGTAGACACCGCTTACGCGATTATAGCCGAGTTAACAACAGCGCGCCAGCCGTTTGTACCTTACGCTACGTGGCGCCAATTGGATATTCCAACCGTAACCAGGTCCTTCTCCACTTGGTCCTTCCAACGGAGTGGAGGTCTTCCTCTTCCTCTGCTTCCCCCGGCGGGTACAGCGTCGAATACTTTCAGAGCTGGAGTGTTTTCGTCCATTCGGACAACATGACCCTAACCAGCCGCTAGACCACTGTTTAATTCGCTGAACTATGTCAATGTCGTCGTATATCTCGTACAGCTCATCGTTCCATCGAATGCGATATTCGCCGTGGCCAACGCGCAAAGGACCATAAATCTTTCGCAGAACTTTTCTCTCGAAAACTCGCAACGTCGACTCATCAGTTGTTGACATCGTCCAAGCTTCTGCACCATATAGCAAAACGGGAATTATGAGCGACTTATAGAGTTTGGCTTTTGTTCGTCGAGAGAGGACTTTACTTTTCAATTGCCTACTCAGTCCGAAGTAAAAAAACAATTGGAGTGGAAAAATCTCGAGCTGCAGGAATTTTATGCATTTTTGGCTATTTTGATAACTTCTGGCTCAAATAATTCAAATACTAACAATGCAGCTGTATTCATATCCATTATATTGCGCAGCGATGAGTATCAATCGCTTCAGGAATATTATTCGTTTTATTCGATTTGACGATGTCAATACTAGAGCTCAGCGCTTAGAAAGTGATAAAGCTACTCCAATACGAGACATTTGGACAATGTTAAATAGTAATTTAGCAAAACATTATAAACCAACAGAATACCAAACAGTCGACGAGCAACTTTATCCATACCGAGGTCGAACTAGATTCACTCAATACATTCCATCAATGCCAGCTAAATATGGAATTAAAGTATGGTGGATATGTGATGCTGAAAATTCGTATCCACTTATTGGACAGCTTTACACTGGGAAATCGAAAAATGGTCGTGAGAAAAATGTTGGTGAAAGAGTTGTTAAAGACTTGGTGGCACCATACAAAGGATCCTGTAGAAATATTACAATGGATAATTTTTTCACAAATCTTCCACTAGCAAAATTTTTACTATCATGGAACTTGACGATTGTTCTTACTCTGAAGAAAAATAAAGCATACATTCCACCAGCAATTATCCACTGTGTTTGGCTTTTATGAAAAAGTAACCCTATGTAGTTATGTGCCAAAAGAAACAAGGTAGTAATAGTGCTATCATCAATGCATCACGAAGCAAAAATTAGTGATAGTGAAAAAAAAACCCGAAATTATCGAGTTTTGTAACTGGTCCAAAGCTGAAGTAGAGACAATGGATAAAATGCTTGGTAGATATACTACAAAAAGATCAACCCAACGATGGCTTCTAGCATTTTTTACAATATTTTCAATATTGCCTGCCTTGCAGCATATATTCTGTATTATGAGAATAATAAAATGCTTGTTAAAAAATGCACAAATTATGAGGCGTTTCTCAACGAAAGTGGCGATTGAATCTCTTCTTCGCGATTCAACTGGAAGGAAAAAGATTACTGGTGTAGGCTACGAATGTCTTCAAAGTGAATTCAAAAAACGTCGCAAAACTAGAAAAATATGTTCAGTATGTGAGAAACCTATTTGTGATGAACACTGTGTTACAACCACGACATGTGAAGGATGTACAGAATAATTTAATATATTTTAATTCTTATATAGCACTGTATTATAATAAAAAAACGGAGTTATTTTGTTCTTACTAACTATTTTTATTATTGTTTATAATAAGAATTATTGTTAAAATAAAAGAAATTGTAAACTATATTGTCTATTATTAATTTAAAAATATAATTATCTGAATACTTTGATAAATAATCTCTTAAGTATGTGTAAACCCGTCATTTATATATATAAATCTCAGCGGGTACCCGGGTACCTGGTTATTGAACGGAGGGGGTATCAAATTTGATAGTTAATAACTTTTATTAAATAATTGATTCTAAACAATTTTGACGGAAAATGGGTGTCAAATAACTTTAATTTTGGGGATCCAGGCGGCCATACAATTTTTTTGAGAAGGAGTTAAGAAAAATTGGCATGTAGTATGAAATGTATACCCGGGTACCCGGTCATTGACCGGACGGTTAAATACAATCATAAAGTTGCACTACTCTGGGTACAAGGACATGTTGGTAATATGGGAAATGAACATGCAGACCACACAGCTCGGTTTTTTGAATCAGCGCCAACCCCACAATATGAGCAACATCAGAAACGACCTCTGTAATATGCTGGATCACTACGTTCACGAAATTAATCACACGGAATGGAAGCGTTTCGACCATCGGTACTAAAATTTCAATGCCACAAGGACAAAAGTGGTATATCCTAGGAATATATCTCGCCCACAAGCTACCATCTTCACACGTCTAAGGATTGGCTACACGCAACTCACACATCAGCACCTTCTTACTGGCAAAATAAATCCATCTTGCCCTCTCTGCGCAGATACGCTATCTCTTCATCACATCTTTAACGAATGTTCGGCTTTAGCGAGTATTAGGCAGAAGCACACTTTTTTTCCAATCTATCAAGACCTGTTAAACCTTCCTTCTTTTGCAAATATTATGAGCTTTTATAACTTTATTACCGATTGTAACCCACATAATAAAATATAACAATATCAATAACAACTTCATATTCCAATGAGTCGTTTAACTCGCTTAAAATAAACTCGGGCAAAAGACAAATTAACACTTCAGTTGTGTACACAACGAAACTACAGACTGATCAAACTCAACTGTTTGCTTGCACAGCAACTTTGTGCAATAACCAAAATTCATGCAATAGTAATTCTATACTTTAATTTTTGTTTATTTTAATAATTTTGTGCAACTATCTATTTCGATGACTTAATCGATCGCAAATTTAAGAACTATATACATGAATATAAGTATTTTTTAAGGAAAGTTTGTTAGTTCACACAATAAATAAAAATTTTAGAATTTAATCTTTCGTTTGGCTTTAATTACGAAAGTGTTTAATTGTATTGGAAGCGATTTGAACGACTCATTCTTCTTCTTCTTAATTAGCGTAGACACCGCTTATGCGATTATAGCCGAGTTAACAACAGCGCACCAGTCGTTTCTTTTTTCGCTACGTGGCGCCAATTGGATATTCCAAGCGAAGCCAGGTCCTTCTCCACTTGGTCCTTCCAACGGAGTGGAGGTCTTCCTCTTCCTCTGCTTCCCCCGGCGGGTACTGCGTCGAATACTTTCAGAGCTGGAGTGTTTTCGTCCATCCGGTCTTTTAATTCGCTGAACTATGTCAATGTCGTCATATATATCATACAGCTCATCGTTCCATCGAATGCGATATTCGCCGTAGCCAATGCGCAAAGGACCATAAATCTTTCGCAGAACTTTTCTCTCGAAAACTCTTAACGTCGACTCATCGGTTGCTGTAATCGTCCAAGCCTCTGCACCATATAGCAGGACGGGAATTATGAGCGACTTATAGAGTTTGGCTTTTGTTCGTCGAGAGAGGACTTTACTTTTCAATTGCCTACTCAGTCCGAAGTAGCACCTGTTGGCAAGAGCAATCCTGCGTTGGATTTCCAGGCTGACATTGTTGGTGGTGTTAATACTGGTTCCTAAATAGACGAAATTATCTACAATATCAAATACAATATCAATATCATCGGCATACGCCAGCAGCTGTACACTCTTATAGAAGACGGTACCTTCTCTATTTAGTTCTGCAGCTCGAACTATTTTCTCCAGAAGCAGGTTGAAGAAGTCGCACGATAGGGAGTCGCCTTGTCTGAAACCTCGTTTAGTATCGAACGGCTCGGAGAGATCTTTCCCGATCCTGACGGAGATTTTGGTGTTGCTCAACGTCAGTTTACACAACCGTATTAGTTTTGCGGGGTTACCAAATTCAGACATCGCGTCATAAAGGCAGCTCCTTTTCGTGCTGTCGAAAGCAGCTTTGAAATCGACGAAGAGATGGTGTGTGTCGGTTCCCTTTTCACGGGTCTTTTCCAAGATTTGGCACATGGTGAATATCTGGTCGGTTGTTGATTTTCCAGGTCTAAGCAACACTGATAAGGTCCAATCAGTTTGTTGACGGTGGGCTTTAATCTTTCACACAATACGCTCGATAGAACCTTATATGCGAAGTTGAGGAGGCTAATCCTACAGTAGTTGGCGCAGATTGTGGGGTCTCCTTTTTTATGGATTGGGCATAGCACACTTAAATTCCAATCGTTGGGCATGCTTTCGTCCGACCATATTTTACAAAGAAGCTGATGCATGCTCCTTATCAGTTCTTCGCCTCCGTGTTTATGCAATGGAACGTCTGCTCCATCTTCATCGATTGGGGAATCGGGTTCGCCCTCTGCTGGCGTTGTGCGTTCACTGCCATTCAGCAGGCTGGAGAAGTGTTCCCTTCATAATTTAAGTATGCTCTGAGCATCGGTGACTAGATCACTTTTGGGGTTTTACAAGAGTATGCTCCGGTCGTGAAACCTTCAGTTAGCTGCCGCATTTTTTCATAGAATTTTCAAGCATTATCCCTGTCGGCCAGCATATCAAGCTCTTCGTACTCACGCATTTCGGCCTCTTTCTTTTTCTGTCTGCAAATGCGTCTCGCTTCCCTCTTCAAGTCTCGGTATCTATCCCATCCCGCACGTGTTGTGGTTGATCGTAACGTTGCGAGGTAGGCAGCCTGTTTTCTCTCCGCTGCGACACGGCACTCCTCGTTGTACCAGCTGCTCTTTTGCACTTTTCGAAAACCAATGGCTTCGGTTGCAGCTGTACGTAAGGAGTTCGAAATGCCGTCCCACAGTTCCCTTATACCGAGTTGTTGACGAGTGCTCTCAGAGAGCAGGAGTGCAAGCCGAGTAGAAAATCGCTCGGCTGTCTGTTGTGATTGCAGCTTCTCAACGTGTTAGGACCTCGGAGCGCACGCACATCTAAAACACTGGAGACGTGTCTTCCGTCTATCACAACATGATCGATCTGGTTGGTAGTTTTTCGATCCGGAGACAGCCAGGAAGCTTGATGAACAAAAGGGGTATTCATTGGTATTGTTTTTTACGTGGCGGGTCCCAAACCCAGCGCACAACCCTATGTAGGGGATTTTTCGCCTTCTCACATTAGGTCGCCTTCGAACGGATGTTCTTAGGCTACCCAGAAGATACTTAGTCAAAGACCGGAACTAGTGAGCTGCTTGAGCCATGTGTAAAAGAATCGTTTCTGGCCACTCCCAAGTGAATGGCGATCAGAGAACTTTCCTCACTTGTGTGAACTTCTACACATGACTCCATTCTCCACGCGCAATGTTAGCTGCCAAAAATACCGATGCTTTTGACTTAAACTGGAGGATTCAAAGTCAAATTCCGGGAGACTGGCGCTCATAAAAATCGATCGATCGTCTTGACAATGAAGACGCCGTGAATTATCTAGTGGAATTTCTAAATTCTTTGGACAGGCTTGGCAAGCCCCCGCATCATTTGCGTCTTAAAGTTTGATCTGTCGTTATTATGTTCCGCTATCTGCGCTATAGAATATAGGGGGGCAGAATGCTTGATTCTACGAATTCCTTTGAGTTCTAACGATTTGCCATTTCAGTTCAAACGTATTCCGTTTCCAGTGAAGATATCATTTGAGATGACATACAACAGAACACAAGGATAGTCGCATGTTGTGCGGCAATTTGGAAATGGTATGTTTTTCACACGGTCAGATATACGTGGCGTGCTCACGAGTTGGAAAACCATCTTTTCTGTACACCGGAACAGAAACCAAAAAATGTTGTTTATCAAGCTGCGTTACATTGAAAAAAAAAGATTAAATGATAAATTTAACTTTCTTTTCATTTCAAAACACATAATTTCACGTAGGACAACGGCTGCGGGGTCAGCTAGTATACTATGAAATCATAAAAAACGATTTAAGTAGTTTCGCTATATATTTAAAGTCCAATACATAATAATTTGCAATCGTAATAAATGTTAGGTGTTTTAATTCAAATGCCCAAGAATTCTTATTTTGTTCGATCTAGCCACAATGAAAAACGTTATAAAAAACGCTTGTTTTGAGGCGCTCTCACACTGGAATAAGTTGGGCATCCCATTATCCCTGACCAGGAGAGACAGGACAAACATTTTCGCGCGACGTGTTTCTGTGAGTGGTGCAAGCCGAAAATGCAGCGTTCGTTAAAGCAGAGGTACGCGATTAAGTTCTGTGTGAAACTCGGTAAATCTGCGACAGAAACGTTTGACATGATCAAGCAGGCTTACCCAGATGATGCTTAAGCAAGAAGTGGTGTGTTTCGTTGTCACCAGGTTTGCTTGGGGGGTTGGAAAGATGTCGCTGATGAAGGCCGTTCTAGGAGACCTCTGACTTCGACAAACACCGACAATGTGACTTATGTGCGTAAAGTTTTGAACTCAAACCGTCGCCTAAGTATTTCTTTAATTGCCCAGATGTTAAATTTATCAAAATCTGTGGTTCATGACATTGTGATGGAGCATTTGAACACGCGCAAGGTGTGCTCGAAAATGGTCCTAAAAGTACTCCTTGACGACCAAAAATTGTGCCTTTCTTGTAAACAGCTACCTAACCAAGGCCGGCAACCCAACCCTTCCGCAGCCGCCCCGCAGCCCAAATGTGTCCCCGCACTTTCTTTGTTTCCTTGCCTAAAAAGGCCGAAGAAAAACAAGAATTTTGAGGCGATAGAGGGGATCCAAGCAGCATGCACCTCGGTTCTCAAGGCTTTTCCGGAGAATGCATTCCGTGACACCTTCAATGCTTGGAAATCGCGCTGGCAGTACTGCATCGACACATAAGGAGCCTATTTTGAAAGCTTTTCAAGAATTGTAAAAATTTGTTCAATAAATTATTATAAATCGACTCAGTCCTATTACTTTCCAGAAAAACCCTGTACGCTAAGGCTACGTCGTTTGTATTGATGTCTCATTTGCAACTTCTTCTTCTTCTTTATCGGCGTGAACACCGCTTACGCGATTATAGCCGAGTTAACAACAGCGTGCCCGTTGGTTTTCTTTTCGCTACGTGGCAACAATTGCATACTCCAAGCGAAGCCAGGTCCTTCTATTCCTGGCCCTACCAACGAAGTGGTGGTCTTCCGCTTCCTCTGCTTCACCCGGCGGGTACTGCGTCGAATACTTTCAGAGCTGGAGTGCTTTCGTTCATTCGGACAACATGACCTAGCCAGCGTAGCCGCTGTCTTTTAACTCGCTGAACAATGTCAATGTCGTCATATATCTCATATAGCTCATCGTCGCAAACGTCGACTCATCAGCTGTTGTCATCGTCTATGCCTCTGCACAATATAGCAGGACGGGAATTATGAGTGACTTATAGAGTTTGGTTTTTGTTCGTCGAGAGAGAACTTTACTTCTCAATTGCCTACTCAGTCCGAAGTAGCACCTGTTGCCAAGAATTATCCTGCGTTGGATTTCCAGGCTGACATTGTTGGTGGTGTTGATGGTGATTCCCAAATATGCGAAACTACCCACACCTTCAAAGTTATGACTAACAACAGTGACGTGAGAGCCACGTCGCGAGTGCGATGACTGTTTGTTTGATGACAGGAAATATTTTGTCTTGCCCTCGTTCACTGCTAGACTCATTTGCTTTGCTTTCTTATCCAGTCTGGAGAAAGCAGAACTAACGGCGCGGGTGTTGAGGCAGATGATATCAATATCCTCGGCATACGCCAGCAGCTGTAAACTCTTATAAAAGATTGTACCTGTTCGATTAAGTTCTGCAGCTCGAATTATTTTCTACAGCAGCAGGTTGAAGAAGTCGCACGATAGTCGAACGGCTCGGTAAGGGCTTTCCCGATCCTGACGGAGCTTTTAGTTTTGCTCAACGTCAGTTTACACAGCCGTATTAGTTTCGCGGGGATACCGAATTCAGACATCGCGGCATAAAGGCAGCTCCTGTGCACCAAATGTGTTGTTGATTTGCCAGGTCTAAAGCCACACTGATAAGGTATTTTCTCCAGAAGCAGGTTGAAGAAGTCGCACGATAGGGAGTCGCCTTGTCTGAAACCTCGTTTAGTATCGAACGGCTCGGAGAGATCCTTCCCGATCCTGACGGAGATTTTGGTGTTGCTCAACGTCAGTTTACACAACCGTATTAGTTTTGCGGGGTTACCAAATTCAGACATCGCGTCATAAAGGCAGCTCCTTTTCGTGCTGTCGAAAGCAGCTTTGAAATCGACGAAGAGATGGTGTGCGTCGGTTCCCTTTTCACGGGTCTTTTCCAAGATTTGGCACATGGTGAATATCTGGTCGGTTGTTGATTTTCCAGGTCTAAGCCACACTGATAAGGTCCAATCAGTTTGTTGACGGTGGGCTTTAATCTTTCACACAATACGCTCGATAGAACCTGATACGCGATTTTGAGGAGGCTTATCCCACAAAAGTTGGCGAAGAATGTGGTGTCTCCCTTTTTTGGATTGGGCGGAGCACACTTTAATTCCAATCGTTGGTCATACTTTCATCCGACGATATTTTGCAAAGAAGCTGATGCATGCTCCTTTTCAGTTCTTCGCCGCCGTGTTTGAATAGCTCAGCCGGCAATCCATCGGCCCCCGTTGCTTTGTTATTCTTCAGACGGGTAATTGCTATTCGAACTTCCTTATGGTCGGGCAATGGAACGTCTGCTCCATCGTCATCGATTGGGGTATCGGCTTCACCTTCTCCTGGCGTTGCACTTTGACTGCCATTCAGCAGGCTGGAGAAGTGTTCTCTCCATAATTTTAGTATACTTTAAACATCGTTCGCTAGATCACCTTTGGGGGTTCTACAAGAGTATGCTCCGGTCTTGAAACCTTCTGTTAGCCGCCGCATCTTTTCGAGCATTACCTCTGTCAGCTAGCTTGTCAATATCTTCATACTCACGCTTTTCGGCATCTATCTCTTTCTGTCTGCAAATGCGTCTCGCTTCCCTCTTCAAGTCTCGGTATCTATCCCATCCCGCACGTGTTGTGGTTGATCGTAACGTTGCGAGGTAGGCAGTCTGTTTTCTCTCCGCTACGACACGGCACTTCTCGTCGTACCAGCTGTTCTTTTGCATTTTCCGCAAACCAATGGTTTCGGAGTCAGCAGTACGTAAAGCGTTTGCAACTGCAATTATCTTTTTTATTTAAAGAAACGCTTCAAGCAGCTTTTTGAATATACCATATTAAACACCCTTTAATCACTCAATATAAATAAAAATTAATAATATTTTATAATAATATGTACAATGTACTTAACCAAATTCGCAAAATAACATTCAATAGAAAATGATGCGTCTAATTACTTGAAAAAATTCACCAACTGAGTAAAGGTCTACGATTGAAATTCGGGAAAACACGCACATAAGGGTTTCGATTAGAATTGTCAATAGAGCATTAAGAAACCCATAAAAATTTAATATAAATCTCTGATAGCGCTGTTGGGTAATTAACTGGTGATAAAACCGATAGGTGTCTTAAAGGGATGCACAGACCTGAGAGAAAATATTCTTTTATCTTGTCTATACTGTTTAACACTCAAAATTTAATTAAGCTGGGAACTAAAGCATTTGTTAAAATAAATTTGAATTTTTCTTGATGTTTTTTCGCTTAGTTGTAACATTTTGGCAAAAACGTAGTTTAACATAACTCGCGAACCACTATTATCTATTTTTCCGATCCATTAGACGGTTGTAGCAGCTTTTACACACTATATTTGGTACCCAATTTTCGTTCACTATAACATAAGAAAAAATTTAAAAGGTCATAAAAAAAACTGACACATACGAACGCCAAACCCTTTGAGGGTTTTACTATACTGACCTAGTACCATCACCCTGACTTGGAATTTCTCACCCCCCAGATTAGCTGTTGTACTGTGAAATTTAAAAGGTCATAAAAAAAACTGACACATACGAACGCCAAACCCTTTGAGGGTTTTACTATACTGACCTAGTACCATCACCCTGACTTGGAATTTCTCACCCCCCAGATTAGCTGTTGTACTGTGTTATTTAATGTGAAGTTACTTTTTATGAAAATGGATTTTGCTAATGCTAGTTCTTCGTTTGATAAAATATACGAATTGACGATTCCGGCTTTGGCCCAATGAATCGCATAATCAATATTAATAATTTCCTCTTTTACAATCTTTAATTTATATTTTAAGTCTATAGCAAAATTGCATTGTACATCTTCATTATATTGTACCGCTTTTAAAATCTTATTCGATACTCTCGTAATATTGCTTATCCTGTCAAAAATTATTTTAATTATTACTACTTGATTATTGTTATTGTTTATTATATTATTTATTTTATTTTCTAAAATTACTAAGTCGTCATGATCGGGATTTCCCGTGATCCATTTCCAAACTTTTTCTATTGTTTCTATAGATTTTTTAAATCTTTTGGGTCGGAGTCTATTTAGGTAAGTTTGTGTAAGGGTTAATTCATTTATCAAGATGAGTAGAAAGGGATTTTCTGATGTTATCTTGGTTTTAATAGTGTTGTCCATTTCGTCGAGTGCCATTTGAAATGCGTCTAGGTCTACTTTATGTATTATTCGGTAGGTTACTGTTTGTATTCTTGTCAATCCTGTATCAAATGTTGCTAATTGTGAATTTGTATAGTCTATTATTTTAAAGTCTGCGTACACTAGGTGCACAAAAAACCTGCAAAGTAAAAGAGAAAAAAAAATTATATTGTCTGATGTTGCTTTTATGTACCGTTCGTCCTTTTTCAGTGATTACTACACTTCCTTAACTGTTTCCTTTCTATATTTTGCTGTAAGTTTTGAGCTAATTACTTGAAAAAATTCACCAACTGAGTAAAGGTCTACGATTGAAATTCGGGAAAACACGCACATAAGGGTTTCGATTAGAATTGTCAATAGATGTTTATTTATGTGACATAAATTACATCTCCAGGAGTATATATTTTCATAGGTTTGCGTGGTTTATTATGGTTTTCTAAATCTTTTGCCTGCCTTCTCCGAAGAGTTTCTATATTTTCCTGTCAAGCATTTTCATACTGCTCTGGGTCTACTGTAACACGTCTGCCAAAAATGTCTTTATAGGTCGTTTCCCTGTTGCGGAATGTATGGTGTAGTTATATTCGTATGTACATCGGTCTAAAAGTTCTTGGAATGAGCGGTGTGTGCGTTCCGTTTGAAGGCAGCGCATAATTTCAGACAGGGTAGAGTGAAATCTTTTTACTTGTCCGTTAACTGTGCTTGTGTATGGGTGAGTTTTAAAAGTTTTAATACCGAGTTGGTCTTCGACCATAAATTGTATGGAAACTGAATTTAACGATTTCTCGTTGTCGATAACTATTGTTTTGGGTATATCAAGAGCGAAAAGTATTTGTTGTAAAAGTTCTCTGATATCTTCTATTGATTTTGACAATATTATTTTAACTTGAGCATATTTGGAGAAATTACCTACTGCTGTTTGAACTACAGTCGAACTTCCATAACTCGAATCCCTATTATCCCAAAAAAAACTTCGACTTACGGAGACTTCGAGTTATAGAAAAAATTTTTTAGTTAAAAAAACTCAATTGCTACTTTAGAGTATATTAAATGATGAATATGTATTTTTTGTTTAAAACACACATTACAGAAAACTGTAATCAGTTACAGTGAAGTGAAGTATTCAGAAATTAGTAACTGTGTGAAAATTTTCTTTTTTTTGTATTTTTCAGTAAAAATTGACTCTAATTTGTTTAAAGCCGTATAGTGCCTCATCAGTTGTAGTGTAATTTGTTTGCAAATATAAACTCAATGTTCGGAAAGCATTTGGAGGCTGGTGAATAGTTTCTTCTATCGATCCCTCGCCGTCACTCTCCGTTCCGCTTAATATTGGATCATCTAATTCAGGGCAGTAATTCTCAACAATATCAGCATCTGTAGGAAAGCCTGTTGTGCAAAGGTCATTATCTACTGCAATATAATCCTGAAGAGTAGCACTGCAAGTTATTTTGTTTGCTTTTAACCATGCTTCGTAATCAGCGTCAATTACATTTTGATATTCATCAGTAGTACTTAAAAAACTCAGAGGTATGTCATCTTCCTCTTCTCATTCAGAGTATTGACCAAATCCAGCTTTTTTGAAGCAATTCGCTATGGTTTGATTTTTGACGTCAATATCCCAAGCTTTTGTTACATGATTGATGCAATCCATAAGTGTAATATCTTGTTTTTCGTTTGCCTCTAAACGCTTTAGTGCTTCTTTTACTATTCTGGTACGATAAAAAAATTTCAAGTTTTGAATTACTCCCTGATCCAGCGGCTGTAATTTAGAGGTCATATTCGGTGGAAAAAATGCCAGTTCAATGGCTTTCAGTTTGCTTTGTACGTCTTTTGGATGTGCTGTTATCAATAAACAATAAAATTTTTCGGCCAGTACTTTGAAAGCGCTTATCCAAATTTAGAACCCATTCTTCAAAATTTACTGAGTCATCCAGGCCTTGGAGTTGTAGGCCAGGATACTGCGAGTTGTAGAATGAGAGAAAAGCACATTACTTCGAGTTATAGAAGTCATAATTATGTATTTTCGTTCGAGTTATGGAAGTTCGAGTTACGGAAGGAAATTTATATGTTAATTACTCTCTTAATGCTACTGCCAACCCATTTAGTTCGAGTTAGAGAAAATTCGAGTTAAAGAAGTTCGAGTTATGGAAGTTCGACTCTTTTTCGTACTGTAAATATCTATATGCACAATTTCTCCAGGGCATTGAGGTATTGGGGTTTCTAATAGTTGCGGTTTATTAGGGTTGCGATCATACTTGTTTTCCTTGCAGACTTTACACTCATTAATTTAATTTTCTATTTTTGTTTTCATCTTTGGAAAGTAACATCTTTGTATTAGTTGCTTTGTATTTTCTTTCTTTTCCTATGTGCTCGCTTGTGTTCGTTTAGTATTTCCTCGTTTTGTGCATCCTCGCTTGTTATGTACTTCACTTCTGTTTGGGTGTAACGAATTTTATAATTACCAAAATGAAGTGGGTAAATTTCTTGGATTTTCCCTATTATTTCTTCAGAGGTAAATATACCATTTATCACTGAGGGGTTAAGCCTGGTCGAGACCAACGGTCTGATACACTTAGTCGAGACCAATGGTGCTTGGCTAGGCCAAGTGGTGTTTACATACATTTGTATCAGTGTTACCAACTCTCAAAAATATTTATCCCTAAATTTGTGTCAAAAACCCCTAAAATCGCCTTAATTATTGAGTTGTCCCCCTAAAATATATTTACAGTAGACGCTCTATAAAGTTACGCTTTCGGGAGTAGTGTAACTTTTAAAAACGGACTTTTAGAGGTTTGGTTAAGAGATTTGTAACCAATAGCCAATGATAATGTGCATTTCCTCTCAATTCCTTTGAGTATATGAAATAGAGTGGGGAACTAATTTGAGGGGAAGGAAACTTTTAAAAACGTAACTTTGTAGAGCGTCTACTGTAAATATAAAACATAATGTTGTAGAAATAATATGTTGTAATATGTTTCAAAAGTCCTTTTTTTGTAAATTATTTAATATATGAAATATTTCTTCTTCATCTGAAGATTCACATTTTTGGAAATCGTACATATTGACATTAAACAGTTTTAACATTTTATTGGATGGATTAAATGTTGTATACGACCACCATTTCGATTTAATGTAAATCGGACCATCAAGATGCTTTGCAGCATTTTAATGGATAGTCTATTCCGCAACTTATTTTTTATGTCATTATAGACGGAGAATGCACGTTCTACACTAGCGTTTGAAATTGGAACAGTGGCAAGTGCTAATCCGAATTTTGAGATATTTTCAAAACGTTTACAGCCAGCTGCGTCACAGTCATTATACACTTCAACATAAAAACCAGCTGAAGAAGAGGTATTTGTCCATATTTTATTGCTTAATTGGTTCCACTCAGACTCGATGTCATTTTTTTTACCATATATATGAGTTCGCTGAATGTAATTTAATATTGGTTTTATATCGGGTTTGACTTGAGATGTAGCAACTCTTGGGTGCAAATCAGCAACAGTTTTCAATAATGATAAATTATCCGGAAGCCTTTTCTGAATCTGCTTGGCCAGAGAACATAAAAAGGTCTTGCATCGTTCCCTGACATCCAACAGATCCTTTTCCTCAAGTTCTTGAGATATGGTATGAAAATCAAAACCAAAATACATTGAAGCTGTATGCATCAGATGTTCCTGGAAATTATATTCTACCAGTTCAGAGTCCACCAATTTTTCCAATTGTGAAGGAACAACAAGTCGTTTAAGCAAATTTTTGTATAACAAAAACAAATCCTCAAACAATTTGACAGGTTCAGCATGGTTACTTTGAAAAAGTAAGTTTAATTGCGTCACATGTTTTAATTCGGTTTGTAAAAAAATCAATAACGCTTTAAAAGGAAGCCTCTGCATGATATCATAAAGCTGTTCAGCCATGTAGCATTTGTCATCAGATTTTGCAATAGAAAAAAGCAGCTTTAATTCCTCCCACTGCTCCAATATTGTGTTGATAGCTTGATAACGAGCGAGCCAGCGAGTTCCGCTAAGTCCTTGGATTTTTTTCGGATCAGTATTATTATTCATGGTTTCATATAATTTTCTGTAATAGTCCAAACGTTTAGGACTGTACGAAAACCAGTTATGGGTTTCTCTTACAAGAAATTCAAATTGGCGTGGTAATGACTCAGCCGCCTTTTCCGCGCATAAATGCAAAGAGTGGCAAACACATTTGACAACAATTAAATCAGGCAGTTCTCTTTTAAAAATAGCAGTCACCGAGTTATGTTTACCAACCATAACTTTTGCTCCATCAACGCCGATTCCGATCATATTTTCAATTTTTATGCCATCCTCTTTCAGTTGATTGACAATTGCTTCATGCACACTTTTTGCATCACATTCAATTATCTGTATTATTCGACAAAAAGTTGTAACAACTTGCTTTGCCTTGTGTGAAGGAAAGCGAATCATAATGCATAACACTTTTTGTGTAGAAAGATCAGTACTTTCATCGATTATAATGGAGTACGGAAAATCTCCTATATCTTCAATCAAAGCTTCGAGCAGTGATGGACCAAGTACATTTTTTATTAGCATTGAGCACTTAGTTCGATGAATTTTTAAGTTTTTTAAACCATCTGATGAAGGATCTAATTGAGGGAGTATACTAATTAAATGATCTACAGTCAACAAAGAACAGTGCTAGGCGATAAAGGCAGCTATTTTCAACTCGGCAATTTTCATGCTTTCTGACAAGACAGGTTTATATACTTCAGAAATAGATTTACATGCTTTTGCTGATTTTTCCCAGGCTGTGGCTTTTTTATGTTTTTCAGTTTTAGCGTGATTAACCAGGTCATTTTTGTGGGCTTTTAAAACTACATGGCAATATTTACAGGTCGCCGATGACTCACTGTTAATATCTGGTGCAAGCCAATCTGCAATAAAAACATAAATTATAAATTATTTAATTGAATTATCAATTGAATGACACATGCATAGTTGGGAAATATGATCACAACATGCTTTGATTTTGGTGAAAAGATTGGGAAACATTCAATCATGGCAACACCAACACCACTCATTTAATATCTGAAAAGACCAAAGCAGCCAAAGCATAAAATGATTTGAAAAAAAAAACAATTAATTTTTATAAAATTAAATACTGGCTCTATTCAGACTAATGACTATGATGCTCATCATATACGATGTGAATCTTATTAAATCAACTTTTTTAAAATGGCGGGCTCAGAAACTCATCACACATCTATCGATGCAACTGTGTCCGAGATGCCAAGTTTAAGCAGCGATGCACATCAAAACTCAGCGTTGGCCAACGTTGAGCAACGTTGAGTTAGTCGGAACAGAACCATTGTTCAAGTATGCATTATGTCTAAGCCCGAAATAAATTTTGAAAAAGTCATAACATGTCAAATATCACCACCACCGCTGACCAGCTCACCCACTCCAACAACTACCACCTAACTAAATAAAAAACAAAACCTTTTTTAATTTTATTGAAGAACGAGTACTGCCCTACAGCAGTAGATAAATGACGCCTATGGTACTCTAATAAAAAATCATAAATATTGGATTGAATTATTTGTCTTGATCATTTATAAATTACAAACATGCAATGAAATCTATTAACCTTTTAGGTCTGGATCTGTTTCCCAAATCTTCGTGTACCCTGACTGTACGTTTTCTTATTTTTATTGTCCTTCGGCATCTTTAACACATTTATTTTCGACACACAATACAAACCAAAATTGAAATAACAACTGTCGTAAGGTAATGTTAAACATACCAACACACGCCACCATATGCACAGGTTTTAAAATAACCGCCAGTGACGCCAGTATTGCCGCCAGTCACCACAGAGTGGTTGTAGAATTACGAACTAGATGTCGTTAGGAGTCGGTAGGTCGAGAAATAAATATTAATGTCTCTGTTGGCTACATTGGTTTACACCACAGCCATTTGTATATTTTATCTTATAAAACAAAAAATAATAATGTTATCAATTTAAAAATATTAAAGAGTCAAAAAATCCCTGAAAGTACCCCTAAAAATTTTAAACCCCTAAAAAAATCCCATCTCACTTATTTACCCCCTAAATCTGGGGGAAAAACCCCTAAGTTGGGAACACTGATTTGTATGGAAACATGTGTTGTATTTACGCTCATATACATATGTACAATATAGATACATTTTTGAAATTTCTTACCTCTCGATTTGGTTGAAATCAAATTGACTGCCTTGTTCACGTTTGGCGTGGCAATAGCGTTTACAAAAAATGTAACATTTTGAGAAAAATTACATTTTGTCTTAACCTTTTAAAACGCTCTAGCGGCTAAAGTATTTGACCTAGATAAACATACAAACCAATTTGGACATGTAACGAACATGAAAACAGATAAATCAACCGTGCGAAGTGATAGAAACATACCAAAGTTCATATAAGTATTTTCATACAAAATATATGGGGTCTAGCCAAGCACCATTGGTGCACTAATGTGTAGTATTATAATATCCTTTTTTCGTCCTTTTCGATACGATATCCTTGAATTTTTTTTCTGAATTCTATAGACAATAAAATTTTAGGAAGCTACCTGGAAGCGCAAGTCGTTGCTACACTCTAAATATATTTAAATAACATTTAAAGACAAAATATGCCTGGCCAGACCCGAGGGTCTCGATC